>NC_084822.1:894531-1090620 GCF_958449725.1 Rosa rugosa | reverse complement strand
AATCAATCTAGCAGCTGCATTCACAACAACTTTGAATTTAGCTGCTACATTCATTTGCTAAAGCCACTGCAATATTATTATTGGTGAGTCTAATTCCATTTGAAGAACCGTAATATGTTCCTTTACCTTTTTCTCTTGATAAGAACACACTATGCATTTTGTGACCAACATATTGATATTGCTGACTTTCCTTCTCTCCCAGATCTGCCTGAAGTAGCAAGAAATTTATACCTTCCAATACTATTAATTATATTCAGGTATGTCTTCAACGCAAATATTATTCTATTTACCTATAGTTCTAACTTTCCAGCTTCATCCTAAAATTAATTTGTTCTTCACTCTAAAGTTCTAGCTTAGCAAGATTTTTTTTTTTTTTTGAAAGAAAGGAGGGCAGTGCCAGTGCCCTTACACCTTATCCATTAATGAAACCATAGAATACATGAGGGGGACATAGTGCCTTAATCCCAAATTACAATAAGGATTAATTTCAGTTTACCCTCCTGAGGTTTGGGGGTGTCATCATTTCACCCCCCAAACTCTCAATTTCACTTTTTTACCCCCTGAACTTTCCAATTTCAATCAGTCGTGTCCAATTTCTACTATTCCGTCCAAATTGGACTTTGACTCTGACTTTTGAGGGGTAAAATGGTCATTTCAAGACAAAAAAAATTAAAAAAAAAAAAATTCGTTTTTTTTTTTTTTTTTTTTTCTGTTTTTTCGTTTTTATTTATTTATTTATTTTTTTTATGTTTCTTCATTTTATTTTATTTTATTTTATTTTGTCTTCAACCTATACACCACAAGTTATAATAGGTTTATAAAAATAAAAAATACTCTAGGTGGTTAAAAGCCGCTCGCTGGTCTACGATATTTGTTATATATCTCCGATAAAGTGAAGAATTTTAGGATATATCCCCAATAAAGTGAAGAAATATCTGTAAAAAATAATTTTACACTTTATCTGTAAATAAATATCTGTAAAAAATGATTTTACACACTCGCTGGTCTACGATATTTGTGATATATCTCTGATAAAGTGAAGAATTTTAGGATATATCCCCAATAAAGTGAAGAAATATCTGTAAAAAATGATTTTACACTTTATCTGTAAATATCTGTATATCCCCAATAAAGTGAAGAAATATCTGTTTAAAATCATTTTTTACAGATATTTATTTACAGATAAAGTGTAAAATTATTTTATAGATATTTCTTCACTTTATTGGGGATATATCCTAAAATTCTTCACTTTATCAGAGATATATCACAAATATCGTAGACCAGCGAGTGTGTAAAATCAAAAATCATTTTTTACAGATATTTATTTACAGATAAAGTGTAAAATTATTTTTTACAGATATTTCTTCACTTTATTGGGGATATATCCTAAAATTCTTCACTTTATCGGAGATATATAACAAATATCGTAGACCAGCGAGCGGCTTTTAACCACCTAGAGTATTTTTTTTATTTTTATAAACCTATTATAACTTGTGGTGTATAGGTTGAAGACAAAATAAAATATAAAAAAAAAAAACAGAAAAAAAAAAAACGATTTTTTTTATTTTATTTTTTTAATTTTTTTGTCTTGAAATGACCATTTTACCCCTCAAAAGTCAAAGTCAAAGTCCAATTTGGACGGAATAGTAGAAATTGGACACGACTGATTGAAATTGGAAAGTTCAGGGGGTAAAAAAGTGAAATTGAGAGTTTGGGGGGTGAAATGATTACACCCCAAACCTCAGGGGGGTAAACTGAAATTAATCCTAAAATGAATTGAGAGACAGAGCATGTGGGTTTTAGTTATGTTGAAATTATTGAGCATGATATTGATTAATTTGAACTTGATGTTTTTGTTGTGATAATTGCATATTGTTTTTGTTAGACTAAGATGGTGAAAACATGTATTTTGTGGAATTAAATATTGTTGTTTTAATTCATCCCACGAGTTGAGAAATTATAAGCATGCGTGACGTGAGTCACTTTAATTGAGTTTACTCATACGGGCTTAAAAAGTTTACCGGGTTTGTTGTTTGCAATCCCGGTGCACTATTCTATGGTGTAGGGTTTTTTGTGCAGGTTAGAATATCGAGTGATCGTCGTCGAAGCTGAGGTGTTGTTGCTGTCGTAGCTTGGACGTAGTAGGGTGCTTTGGTTTTAGTCTTCCGCTGTGTAGTGAGTTGGTGAGTGTGTTTCCATGTTGAATTGATATTCAGTTTAATTTGTAAACTCTCAGAATGTAATATGTGACTCTAAAGAACGAGTCGGTATTGACATTGTGAGCTCGGTTTGTTTAGTTGCTTGTTTTAATTGAAAAATTTTCTATGTGTTTTCTTGTGCTTGTTAAGTTTCGCGTTTCGGATTCGAATATCCTTATTCGAAATTCGGGGCGTGACAAGTTATTAGTTATAATATTTATTGAGTTCCTGAGTTATTGCAAAGAAAGAAAATAGTGATGGCACATTTTCTTTTTCTCTCAAATTTAATTTAGATATATATATTACGAGATATACATATGCTTCTTTATGTTAGCTTGTGTGTACACAGACGCAACAAGTTATCCCATAAACAAAAATGCTCCAAGAGTATTTAACATCTATCTTGGTAGTAAGCTCTCTATCTATATCTCCCACTAATATGTCTTGAAAACATTCAATATCAGGGTAATGTGGGGGTTATGGTCTATATTGTTGGTCATCATTTACTATTTACTTCAATGATATTTTTAAAGTACTATGATGTTAGGGGGGTAACTGTGGTAGTTATTTGCTTATGTGATCATTAAATAGTTTGTGCAGAATTATAAATTATCTTATTCTCATATGGAGGGAAAACACTCTTATGAGAATTGTGGCTGATGGTTTATTTGAGGCTTGCAGACAAATTAATATACAAGTTTTTGCGACCAAAGTGACAACCAAGATATAACCAAAAGAAAATAAATAAATAAATAAATAAATAAATAAAGTATGACAAAAGTCATATGTATGCGTCGCGGAAGAGCCTCCTATAGTCTCGAGGAGGAGACTATATATAAAATTGCTGAAGGGGGACGTACTATATTTGGCTTACCAAAAGAGAGGCCAGATTTGGCCTTCAATTTTGCATGGCCAAAATTTGTTCTTCAGTTCAGTGGATAGTAGCCTACGGTGGGAGAAAGTTTTAGGCTAAAATTTGGTAAATACCTTATGGTGGAAGATGCTCTGATGCACTGGCAGACCTAGGCACCTAGCATAGGGCTAGTGGGGGCTGCTGCCCACACTGCACCATCATATACACACTGATATATATATATATAGAAGCTCTAGACAATTTTATACATTTGAAAGTGTATTATGTAGCTTTTACCCCCACAAGTGTCATGATTTTGATGATTTCATGCATGTTTAATCTAATATCATAAAAATTTCTCCTTATTTTCATATGTTTTATGCATAAATTATTTTTTGGAAATGGGTGGACAAGGATTTCAGTTTTCTTTAGCTATTATGGTTTAAATTCGCCCCCGCATAACTAATTTTCTAGGTCCGCCATTGCTCTGATAGAATGGTAAACTAATTCCTATTCCAGGCTCTATTTACTGTCAGACAAAATTTTAGCACTCCAATTTCAACACTATTTAATACTAGTCAAAAGTGGATTGCAAGTTTGAAAGCAGAGTGCCAATATCATTCCTCAAACAATGTATTACCAAGTGCTATCATGTGTATTTAGTTTACTTATTTTCTCTGGAATGTAACGAATCTGTTATCTTTCTTACATGTGGAGTTTGTTAGGTGATGGTTATTTGTTCTCTATTAATTTCCAACGGTTGTTTTCTTGGCTTTACTATGCCTTCTACAGATGACCCCTTTTATTCTTGTCTGTGTTGTGTTCTTTTTTTTTTTTTTTTGAATAGAAGTTGATTTTTATTCAATAATCAATAGCTAATAGGCCATAGTTTACAAACTTACATAAGAATTCCGGCAAGAAAATCCGGTAAAACCTATCCAAGCTAAAGCAAACTAATTAACATCATTGGGAAGCTCACAATTAAGCGAGCCTATCCAAGAATGACCAAGCTTCGCCTCCTATGGAAAGAAATCATTCAACTAGCCCTCCCTTGCCAAGCACGCAATTGTGGTACAAGGAAAGAACTAGAAACGTCATAGAAGACCCATAGAAACTTAAACATCCTCACACAAGCTCTAACCCCTAGCCAGAACAATTAACCAATAAATAGCTCCTTCTCATTCGAGTTGGAGCATAAATCCACACCTGCATTATTACCTTCCGCTTTCTCTGGAGATAATATACGTTTTGCTCGACGTACATACGGACGACCCTTCTTCTTTGGAGCTGTCCCCATCGAAATTGGAACCTCCACCAACTCACCAAGGTGAAATTCCGGAGGTATAAATGCCAAACTAGGCTTAAACACCTTCTTTCTCACACCCAAACCCAGTTTTGGGCTTTTTCCAGTAGCAAGCCCAACAGAAAGCCCATCTGACCCCTCCTTTTCCGGCCCAACAGACTGCAGCCCAGATTGCATACCAGTCAAACCTGCGGTCAACCCTAATTCAAAAGTAGGGTTTCCCGCTGGTTTTTCCGGAGCTGCAGCTGCACTGATTGCAGCCCCCGACGCCGGTCCACCCTCAGCCACCACAGCCTCTCCAGCCCCCGCCGTCACCAGACCCAGCTCCGTCGGCGCCTTAAAGAGCACCTCCTGCCCCACGACCGCCGCCACAGATGCTTCCGATCCAGATGCAGATTCTAGACCACGGCTCAAGTCACCTCGGCCCGGCACCGCCAACAAGGGCGCCTCCTCCGCCAGCCTCCTGTCACAAGAACCACCCCCATGGCCGAAGAAACCACAAGCCGCACACAGCCCATGGCATTTCTCATGCTGCAGCTCCACCGTCACCGAAACAACCGGTGAAAACTCAAACATCCGTCGCGGCCAAATCCTCCGGCGGACATCTTGAATCACACGGATCCTCTGGACAGGATCCTTTCTCAGCACCGCTCCTTGGTCAACCCGCACAAAGTCCCCCAAAGCCCGTCCGATTAGAGTAAGAGCTTTCTCATTTCGCATTGCAATCTGTAACCCTTTCACAGCCACCCACACCTCAAGGAGATGCAGCGGCGCCGTATCGAGGGCAGAGATTCCATCATAATCTGCCAACAACAACATGGAGTTGTTATAGAACCAAGGACCCCCAGAGAGTACTCGATTCTTCACCTCCATCTCCTTAATTCTTATTTTATTTTGCCAACAGAGGATTAGAGTGATGAACCAACCTCTATGCATCATTTACACATCCATAGACAAGAACCTTAAAATTAGTAGGAACTGAGGTAACATGTAATTGGGAAAGTTTTGTACCATGATCATTTAGTTAAGGGCTAAATACTGTTTAGTCCCTGAACTTTTGCTGAAAAAACACTTCAATCCCTCGCCTTTTAATTTGACACGTTTACTCCTTATTCTTTCAGTTTTACACCCAATAGGTCAATTTCGTTAAACTCCGTTAAATTGTGCCGTTAACTTCCTATTTTAAGGATAAAATTATTATCATAGCCCTGACTTTCTCTTTCTTTAATTTTTTTAATTATTTTTATTCTTCTCTTTAATTTTTTTAATTGTTTTTATTCTTCTCTTTTATTTTTTCTTTCTTTTATTTTTTAATTGTTTTATTCTTCTCTTTTATTTTTTTCCTTCTGATTCATACCAATAAAATTACTAATTTTTTTAATTGTTTTTATTCTTCTCTTTAATTTTTTAATTGTTTTTATTCTTCTCTTTTATTTTTCTTCTCTTTTGAGGATAAAAATTAGTATTATAGTCCCTCCCTTGTTTCTTCTGTTATGACTAATTTTATTGGCTGCTTGGGTGAGCCGGAGAAGAGCTTAATTTGTTGCTTGACACCAATAAAATTAGTCATAACTTTTAATACGACTTTTATTAATTTTTTAAATTATTTTTAATCTTCTTTTTTATTTTTTCTTCTGATTCGCATCAATAAAATTACTAATTTTTTTAGTTGTTTTTATTCTTCTCTTTTATTGGTGCCAATCAAAAGAAAAAATTAAAGAGGAGAATAAAAATAATTAAAAAATTTGTAATTTTATTGGTGCTAATCAGAAGAAAAAATAAAAGAGAAGAATATAAACAATTAAAAAAATTAATAAAAGTCGTATTAAAAGTTATGACTAATTTTATTGGCCTCAAGCAGCAAATTAATTTCTTCTGCGGCTCACCCAAACACCCCATAAAATTAGTCATAATAGAAGAAATAAGGAGTAAACATGTCAAATTAAAGAGAAGAATAAAAACAATTAAAAAAATAGTAATTTTATTGGTATGAATCAGAAGGAAAAAAAAAAGAGAAGAATAAAAACAATTAAAAAATTAAAGAAAGAAAAAATAAAAGAGAAGAATAAAAATAATTAAAAAAATTAAAGAGAAGAATAAAAACAATTAAAAAAATAGTAATTTTATTGGTATGAATCAGAAGGAAAAAAAAAGAGAAGAATAAAAACAATTAAAAAATTAAAGAAAGAAAAAATAAAAGAGAAGAATAAAAAAAATTAAAAAAATTAAAGAGAAGAATAAAAACAATTAAAAAAATTAAAGAAAGAGAAAGTCAGGGCTATGATAGTAATTTTATCCTTAAAATAGGAAGTTAACGGCACAATTTAACGGAATGTACCTATTGGGTGTAAAACTTAAAGAACAAGGAGTAAACGTGTCAAATTAAAAGGCGAGGGACTGAAGTGTTTTTTCAGCAAAAGTTCAGGGATTAAACAGTATTTAGCCCTTTAGTTAACTTTGAGCAACCATATATAACCTTTGATCTAGACTTTTATTTTAGAAAATATTTGCATGTGTCGAAAGCTTATACTTTAGGCTTAATATCTGTATAGTGTCATACAATTTCATTTAAGAGTCAGTGGTTAATTTTAAGGCTAAAAATAGAGGTATGCATTCTGTACTTTTTGACCCAGTTGAATTTGTACTAAAAATGTAATTCCGGTTGGTTATTTGAAGTTGGTATCCTCATAAAAGTTGCAGTAGACATCTTTAAAGATCAATTTAGAATTGAAATCTCATAAAATGAAAATTTCTAGATTAAAATATGATTTTTCGAAATTGAGGGTTTGCATCAGGAAATTCTGCAATTGTCACTATGTTTTTGTTTGTTCCATTTGATTTCAACAATTTCCTTTATTCCAACTTGTTTAGGTCGACCACAAACCGAACATAGACATTCTCAACTTTCCAACAAAACTTACGACACCATTTCAGACTTTATTTGAGATAGTTATGTCATTATGAAATTGGCTAGCCATATCTATTTTTTTCACAATAAATCTGCAAGAGGTTAGTTATTTAGCACTTCAAATGAAATCCAAATATCCTGAGATTTTAGTACTATTTTCTTAAGCCATAAACTCTATAGTGAAGTATGTTCTTAAGCCAGAATGATAGCTTTGTGTTTGAAATAAATTATGTGCTTATGCATAGGAAATGTGAATTGTACTTGGATATTTACTTATTATATAGGGACAAGTATCTATGCAATAACTTGGAATCCAGGTAGGGGGATCTAGGGAACCTCTACACAACTGTATTGTATGCATATATGTTGCTTGACATGTTTGTTTTGGAATCAATAAATATTTGATGCAATTACATTGCGAAGTATATATTATCAATTGATGCATCATCCAGTGAGTATGTATGAAGTATAAGGGTGGCGATCGTGATATGTGTAACGCTATTGGTATAAGAAAGTTTGAAGTTTATTTTTTGCGTAATTGAGTCCATAACCTCAACAGGTACTAGATCCCAGGTATGCCTATTGTTAATGCGCATTTAGTATAGGATTGAAAGGGTAATTCAGGACTGGCGAAAGGGGCATGGACAAGATGACTAGCAAAAGAGGGCTAGGGGAATTGATTTTGGGTGGGGGTTAATTCATGTAGTTGAATATTCAGGGTCACTTTCGTGGTAAAATACATGGTATGGACATGTAGGCTCAGTATATTCTACTATGTGGATTATTGGGAATAGAACATGCATTCATGCATAGTACCATATGATGATTGTTTGGTTATTTTTTGTTTGAAGAGAGGAATATATAGCTTCCTTCTGAGCCACAGGTAGAGCTCACCCCTTAACAGTCTTGCAGGTGATTAAACACAAGAACTATGAAGATTAGTGATCGAAAATAATTAGAGTTAGTTGGAGTTTTGAATATGTAAGATCATTATACAGGAAATGAATACTCTTAGTGATCTTGAGTTGTACGTATCCTTATACTGAAATGAGAAGCCAATTCCATTAAGAAAGTAATCAATTTTATTTTCTATTCGTTTATTTATATTTTTACTCACACCTCGTATTTCCAGAAAATGTTAAATAAATTCTTACCCCAATGTAGGGGCTTGACAAGCATGGATTAGAAAAAGTGACTTCTAAACTACCAAAAATGCATGACACTAGAGGTGAAAGGAACAAATATTTTATTAATGCATTTTGAATCAAGAGTCATAGACATGAAAAATATAACTATCGGAATCGATAGATAATTAAATGGAACTTATTTGATAAGTGTGGTTTCCTCCTTAACATTACTTAAGGAAATTAACAATACATATTACAAATTGAATACATGCTTAAAACAATACATCATACAAAGAGTAGCTAAAAAATGAGAAGAACAAAGATCAACAATGTGTCTCTATTTCTCCTCTCTCTCTGTCTCTCTCTTATTCTCTTCAAGAAAGCTCTGTATCTAGTACAACCTTGCTCTTCCTCTTCAAGAAAGCTCTGTATATAGTACAACGCTCTTCCTCTTCAAGAAAGCTCTGTATATAGTACAACCTTGATCTTCATTGCAACTTGTTCTCCGAAATTGGCTAAATTGTCAAGTCTGATGGCAAATGTCTCTAATCATAAATGCTTCCATATATAGCTTTTCTCTTTATCAATTGCTTTATTGACTACATATTTTACTCCTCTCATTTTTAATGTGCAAGAGAAACAAGTTACGTACAAATGTACAATGCTTCGAGGATTGAAAAGTTAATTCCTAATTTCATGCCAGCTTTTCTCATGAAATTCTTCGTATACTCTTCCATTTGTATCAATTGCATGCACTTACCTACATGAATCAAACAAACATAAAGTGAATTCAACAATTGATGGCATACAACACAATTAATGTAACGAGAAAACATTCCATCAATTCAAAACGTGCATGTAAGCTACACATGCTATTGGAACAATGAGAAGATGTGTTGCACTTATTCATTTAATTAAAATGGAAAACTACTAATGCTAAAACGAGAACTCAATTTAGTATATGAAAATAGATAAATTGCTCCCGTATTTTTAACAGTTATTTATTTAAGAGAAACACTTATAAGAACACAATAACGAACTAAATAACTCAAACTAATTAAACTAAGTTACTAACAAATACAAATTACGGATATAGTAGCCAATCTGCAAGTAAAATGAGAAAAACTCATATGAATCATTATCTTCATCGTACCTCCACAGGGGAAAATGTTGTTGCGGCATCTGGCTGTGAAAATGTTGGAATCATCTTTGAATTTGTTCCTAACCTCTTTCCATATTATGTGTATCCTCGTAAAGAGAAATGTTGCTGCTGGAGTGGGCGTATCTTCATATTCATGTGTCACCTCCTGCATATCATCCATATCCCCGTAAAGAGGTGTTTCAGCTGGAATGGGTCACTAGTCTCTTGTATTCTTCCACATCTTGCTCATACACCAAGCGAACACCACACTTTTTTACCATGCCAGGCCCTGAATTTCTGAATGAAAACACTAGTTGATTGCAACTATTTTGCCACTCTGTACCAAAGCTTATATCACGAGACACATAGAATAGCCAAAGATGATCTGAAACAGGCTGGACATCAGTTGATAATAGAGGCGCAGGGTACTCTTCTTTTCCATTTACTTCTAAAACACAGGAGAGCTCCCATCCACTGCCGAAAACTTCAAAAACAGCACATAAAGCATATCCCATCCACTTACCATCATTCCAATCTGGAGTTAGGTCTACACTTACTGAAGAACCCACTCTTTGATGACTGAACAACCGAGGAATTTGACTTCCAGGAATTACAATTTCAAATCTATCACCTGGCACCGTAAGGTATCTTTGGAGCATAGTAAATGTGATAACATCGTTGCTTTGTATGACCATTCCAAAGCAGTTGATGAAATTGAAACATGAGCAATTCAACCCGGCCAAATTCAATGGGTATTGCATCTCGTTCAATGAACTGCAACCATCGGCTGTTAGTTCTAAATTTTTATCTGATGAGAGAACTGGAAGTTGTTGAAGCTTGCTGCAACGACTCAAGTACAAATTCTCAAGCTTAGGAAGCTGGCTAATGCTTCCAGGAAGGCTAATGAAATTGTTTCCGCTTAAGTTCAGCGATAACAAAGAGGACAAACAGCCAATATCACTAGGGAGTGCTCCATCCCAGAGATTTCTGTTACTCAAATCTAATTCCCTCAAAGAACTCAGCCCTGATAGAGGAGGCAAGATTGAACTCTTCATTGGAAATAATCGATAATAGAGGGACATATACCATGGTTGCTGTGATGACCATTTCTTTCCACAAAAAAGTAATGATTTTAGATTTTTTGGAAGGACAATGGATGATGACCATTCTCTTATAGCAGTTCTGCTTACATCAATCTTCTCCAAAAGCTCTAATTTGCCAAGGCTCTGTGGAAATTCAGCTAGCTTTGAGCATCCAGAAACATCCAGACTTTTAAGGACCTCCAAACTGCCAATGGTACTCGGAAGACTCTTTAGATTTATGCAATCTCTTAAATTCAGTGATGAAAGGCTACTCAGATGTTCTATTGACGAAGGTATACTTTCAATAGCAGTTCCATCTAAAGAAAGTTCCAATACTAGATCCATACAACCATCGAATTCAGGAATCTTTCTAACCTTTGAGCAACCAGAAAGAATAAGAATCTCAAGTATTGCAATTTCAAACTTATCTGGAAGGCTCACAAGACTCTTGCAGTCTTTAAGATTCAAGAACTTGAGCTTTTTCAGAACTCCTATGGATGGGTGAAACTCCTCTAGACTCTCGCATCCCTCAAGATCTAATCTTTCAAGATTTTGGATCTTTATGAAATCTGGGGTTCTTGTCAAATCTTTTGAATGACTAAGGTTCATCACTCTCAACATGTCAAAATTCTGTGGAAGTTACACGGAAATGTAGAATGATTAGATTCAGCAAAGCCATTCTAATTTAACAAATGTTATACTAGTAAACCTTGTACCTTTATTCCATTCCAAAGCTGTTTAATGCTGCTATGACACATGGTAAGTTCCACAAGCTCATCCGGTTCGAAATCTGGGGGGAGATTTGTTAGAGAATAACCCCTCCATTCGATAAATTGCAACGACTGAGGAACACATCTCAGGTCTTTGGAAGGGTGCACATTATGCAGTTTGAGCAATTTAAGATTAAGCATGTTAGAAAATGCTTCAGGGTGGCAAACTTCCCATTTTGATTCAGGCAATTCTTGGACAATGCCTGAAATTGCTGCTGTTCCCTAATAACCAAGGATAAAGAACAAGTCAGTTGCACAATATTATAAAGCATACCTGACTGACACATTATAAGGGCCAGAAGATTAGTATAAATAAAAAGTTTATTTGATGCTTTTTGATTGCTAAATCCAACTATACTTACCGTATTGTTCCTCAAAACATGGATGATGTCCTTGTAAAGCCACAATCTGCTACGTCCGCCGGGGTCTTGAGATTGTTGACGAACAATAGATTGACCCATTTTTTGTAATAAATCATGCATACAAACCATGTTATCTGAAATTGATATAAGAGACCTTTTGATAAGGATATCTATGTCAATTCCTAGATCAAAACAATTGGCAAGTATTTGAAGTACCCTATCTTTATACATTCCTCTAAAGAAACATGCAATATCAAGGAAAATACTTTTCTGCTGCTGATTTAATCCCTCATAACTTATTTTAAGTATGTCCATAATTTCACCATTGAAACTTCCATTCAGTTTCCTCAATTCCCCGTGCCATGACTCTTGATCACTTCCATGCAAAAGTGATCCCAAGACTTTAAGAGCTAAAGGAAGACCATTGGCATAATTGACAAAACGTTTAGACAGAGGCATATAATCACCATGCGGAAAATCTCTTCCAAAAGCTTCCCAGCTAAAAAGTCGAAGAGCATCATCATCATTTAAGCCCTGCATCTTATATATCCTTTCTATACCACATGCAATTAGCAAGCGTTCATCTCTAGTGGTAATGATGATTCTACTCCCAGGATAAAACCACTTTGGGTCGCCACATAACTTTCTTAACTGATTTATATGGTCCACGTCATCGAGAATGAGAAGAACCTTTGTCCGAAGTAAGAAATGTCTCAATCTCTCTTCTTCATGCATGTTCCAATCTCTTATATCTCTATTCATGAGGTTCATGCAAAGTTTTCTTTTTAGATTGGCTAGATCATCAACCCTAACTCTCTCAAGAAAGCTACTAGCTTCAAATTCAGTACAGATCCTCCTATAGGCTGTTTCAGCAAGGGTTGTCTTACCCATCCCCCCCAACCCGCATATCCCTATAAGGCGAACATTGTTTGACCCTGTATCCAAAAGGGAATCTAGTTGCTCTAGTCTTGACTCAATTCCAACTAGCTTTTCTGCAGGCTCCAACAATACAGGACGTACTTTGTCTCGTACCTCTTCAACAATTTCTTTGATGAGCTCCGGCTCAGATCTACAAGAAGAAAACAAAATAACTCCAAGGCATGAACTAACAAGAGTCGTAAACAGACAAAAAAGATAAAACAACTAAACATGCCCGTCTGTTTTTTTCTTTTTCTTTTTTGCCACTTGCAGTCAACTCTATTTGTAAGTCAAGACAATCAATAAAATTATAGTAATCACTTCTCTCCTAGGTAAAGGTACTTACAAAGTTCTCATAAATTGCGACCTTAGAGGTAAGAAATACAGGCCAATTGCTCATTTATGAAGACTTATGAACTGAGGGAAAGAAAGAAGTAATACTAACCTATCCTTTGAAGTCCACCCTTTGATCTTCGCCACTTTCCCTAAAGCAGCTCTCCATTCTACCACCTTCTCTTTGTGATCCAGAAATCTTTCTTCAAGTTTAGTGAATGCTTGTTCAAAAGTTCCCAATTGTTTTCCAACATCTGAGGGCTCCACAGAATAGAAAATTGGTAGAACTCCCCCCCTTGCTTCCATGCACTCTAAAATCTTTGAAAGCTCTCTCAGGCACCACGTTGAAGAAGCATATTCCTGAGAAATCACAACGATGGCAAGCCTTGATTGTTCAATTGCTGAGAAGAGGTCAGAAATCGGTTTCCCTATTCGAAGCTCGTCTTCATCCAAGAAAACTTTTGAGATTCCTTGATCAAGCAATTTTTCATGTAAATGGGCAGTAAAGCCCAGGCGCGTTTCACCCTTAAAACTCAAAAACACATCGTATCTCCATTCAGGATCTGAAGCAACAGATGAACCAGCTCCGTGGTTACTTGATGCCATTAGAGACCAGTTTTCTCTTCTACAACCTTACAGGCGATGGTGTCAAGGAATCTAAAGCATATCATTAATTTCCGAAGCAATTTCCTGAACATAGTCCAATCAATTCAAATAAGCAATTTGCTAAGTATTTTAAACCATTTTAGTACAAATCAAATATTAACAGAAAAAAGAAGAAGAAGCATGACTATAGATTTCCGATTGCTCATCATCTTGTGTGATCGATCTAATCTGTGAAACTCTATATACTATACATACTGTGCAGAAGTATCAAAAATTTACCTGCTACACTTAAGCTTTGGCTCTTGCGCTCTAGTCCCTTATTGAATTGAAGGGAATTCTTCTCAATTGGGGCAATTTCAAACTCTATTTCCCTTCAGCTTTCCCAAAATTTTCAAATCCAAGTCAAACTAGCGAAAGAATATCATCAGCAACAAAAAGATGACTCAGAAGAAGAGACAAAATGAAAAAGAAGGGGGAAGATACAGAACCATTTCATGCGCAATGTAAAGAAATCATGAGATAAAGAAACTAATAATTCAGTTGAATGAGGCTGGGTATACGTTAAGCGTACCGAGAGGAGTGATTTGACTTGATGGTCGTCACTTTCTATTGGGACCGACAAAAAATATATTCGTTCGTCACTTCGTCATTGACCTTCTGGCCCATATAACAGTAAACACCAATTTAAATTCTTTTCTTTTATCAATTTTAAATTCAATAAGTCACTTGTTCGGCAGGACTAATACATTAACTATATAGTTATTTTTAAAATTGTGCAATTTTAATCATATAGTCACAATGATTCATAAAAGTTTGACAGTTATGAATAATTTGAGATTAACACAATAAATATTAAACTAACAATAACAAGAACACTTGAAGTACATCATATTACCAAACAATCAATATGATATGTTTTATTGAATCATAAATTGAAGTACATCATACTAACTTGTGAAATATAACAATTTTGCTCCATTCATAATAGCTATTTGTAAGTAATATGATATGTTTTATTGAATCATAAGTTGATATGTAGACAAAAGATTAAAGAGAAACATAACCTTTGCTTGAATATTCATGGTTCATTAGCTAAATATAACTTGTCATTTTAGCAAAATTTAAATTTAACTCAGCTATAGATATTTCATTGAGTTGAATTTTGCTTTAAAAATAGTTAGATATAGCTAAAAATAAAATTTAACTATTTTATTGGAGATGTCTTAAAAAGACACAATTTTAAGAAGGGGAAATGATCATTTACCCAATTTTGGGGCTAATTAACCCCAATTACCCAAACACTCTAAGAGATTGACTACTTAAACAACAAGTTACACTTTTTAACCCCATTTACCCATCTTTTCAAAACGGTCATGCTTTTCCTCTATATTTCTGCCGATTTTGCCCTTTTATAACTGACATCTTTCAAATTCATAACAGTAACGAGATTTAGGGAGAGAAGCTCTCCGATTTTAGAGAGAGAGAGGATCGGCTTTATTTCCAGAGTGAGGATCGGCTAATTTCCAGAGAGAGAAGCTCGTCTGTTTTGAAAGATTGAAGCTCTCACATTTTAGAGAGAGAAATGAGCTGTGCGATTTGTAGAGAGAGGAGTCGTGCGTTTTCTAGAGTGAGAAGCTCTGCGATTTCTTTTGAGAGAAGACCTGCGATTCCTAGAGAGAGAAGATCTGTTGCGATTATCACATGGAGCGAGATGGAGCTCCTCTTTCTGTTCCTCCATTGCGGTTAGCTTCTTCTTCTATCTGTGATTGTTTTATATTTAGCTCGATTTGAATTTCTACGTCTTTTCTGTGTACGATTTGCTTTGTAATAAGCACAAAAACAGGTAGAATACTCTTCAAAGCACTAATTTATGTACTAACTTCACCAGGTCAAGACATTACTGGGGGGCAATAATCACATTATTGCCCCCCAGTAATTGGCAGCAGACAAGCTCAGTTTGTTATACTCACCCAGTTGTCGAAGCCTGGGGTGTCCTACACCTCATCATCCAGCTCGATGTTGCCCAGTCCTATATCTGCAGTCCATGGTCCAGCTTTGATTAGATCATGTTACATTCATAAGTCAGTTCTACGTAATAAGCTACGTAAAGTGCATGAAAATACAGTTTTCTTGTTTTGCTTACCACAGCCAGGTTCTCATTCTTGAAAAGCTGTTCCAAGTTGAAAATTTCTTTTATTGACCATCGAAGAAACCTTGGAGTTTCATTCTGCTTGCCCGGGATCCAGGTCTTCGCCTTCGTCTTCTCGAGGAACCAGTAATAAATCAGAAGTAGGCATCCATTCATTGTTGCAGGACTGTTTCTCCTATATTTTTGCAGCCCTTCCATCAAGAAGACAAGAAGTCCAGAATCAACCTTGGCCAATTGTACATGTTGATGGTCCCAATGTGTTCGCAAACAGCGACTATATCCCATGTAATCTGAGCCCCGGTTCTGTTGAAGAAGAACGTGCTGAACAGGTACGTGATCATCAACATGGCTAACTTCCTTGCGTCCTTCAGTTTTGCCGGCTTCTTCAACTCAGTTATGAGCTTTGTTTCCACATCAGATCTAAGGACAGCCTGCTTCTTCGAAGGGCTGCCAAATATTGGGGAGTCTTCCATTTCGTGCCTGACCACCCTCTTGTTCACGTTGAACACTTCTCATTCGGCAGGAAGGTGAAACAAAGCTGTGATGTCTGCTTCCGTAATTTCCATAACAACATCACCAAACTTCCACTTGTTGTCCTTGCGGTCGAAGTGCCTCATTATTACCTCCAAGTCCGCTTCATGTTTGTGGAGCTGGTTCTCGGTTATCTTGTCTTCCCAGAATGGTTCGATCATCTCACCAAAATCCGTACCCCTCAAAATTTCCTTTGTTTCTTCTGGTATTCTCTCCTTGTGTGCGTCTACCACTGCCTTCATTCAATCTTAACTTTTTAGACCTCCTTCTTCGGTTCTTCCTTCTTCTTTGTCCCTTTTATTGCCTTCTTCCCTTTACTCTTCAGCGGTTGAACATTTCTCCTCTTCCTTGTTACTTCTTCGCCTGAATCGTCTTCTTCTTCAATTGTTTTCCTTTTTGGCTGTTGTCTTGTTTTTATGATAAACCTCTTCGTTGTCTGTTCGCCTTGTGATTCTGATTTGTCTTCGAGTGATTGTTCTGAATCTTGATTGATCCCTTCTTCTGCAGAGGCTTCATCCGTGATCTCTTCTGCCTCTTGTCGCTTCCTCTTTCTAATTTGGTCCAGTTTCTTTTGAAGTGGCTGGTTAAATGTACTCTCAGTTCCCACATCGAAACACTCTGAACTACGGACAGATTCTTCAGATTCACTCAACAAGGTGAATTTAGGTCTAGACATTCTGTGCAGCAAAAAAAACCAAAATGATCATTTTAGTAACAACATTAGAAGATTACTGGCCAGAAATAAAAACATTATTGAGGCGCAATAATGAGTCTACTGCCCCCCAATAGACCCCCAAACAAAACACCACTTTCTATGGTTCACAGAGTGTTGCACATTTTTACACGCAAAACAACAGATTACTTCTCAAATCCACACATTTTTGGGAGGCAGTAATGTGTTTATTGCCCCCACTAGACCAGCAATAGACACACCATTTCAATCAGTCACAGACTACTGCTATTTAATAAACCAAAAAAACAGAAGAACACATTCCAAAGACCTAATTACAAGGGATAAATGAACCACAGTTAAGACATTACTGGTTGGCAATAATCTCCCTATTGCCCCCCAGTAGACCACCAGAAATAACTCCTTTTACATTCAAATAGCAGATTAGAGTACTGAAATAAACAGAACATTGATCATTGACCCCCAATACAAAGTCTATTGGGGGGTAATAGAGTTATGTTTTTATGGTTAGGACTTCAAAATAGGCTTTCAATCAGTCTGCATTATCACTCAATTACCAGTTTATAATCAATGAACAACTTCCCGAACAGTATTCCACACATGCAAATTAGAAACCCTAGTTTTCACAGATTTTCGCACATGCAAAGTCAATATCACTGATTTCATAGAAATGAACCAAATTGAAGCCATAAACAAGTTTAAATGCAACATTTATGTAATAGATTCGGCAGAAAACATGAAAATCTGGAAAAATTAGTCGGAAATCGAATTTTTACCTCTTTCGAAAGCTGGAGGAACAAGAAGCGTTGCCGGACCGAGAAAATTACTCGACGGTCTTCGGTGAGTAGCGAGGTCGTTTACCCGGGATTAGAGAGAGAGAGATAGACCGAGCGAGAGAGAGAGAGAGAGAGAGAGAGAGAGAATATGGAGGGACGGAGAGTTTCAAACGGATTTGACTTGTGAGGGAGAGAGAAAACTGGCAAGATTTGAGTCGTGTATTTAGTGGTTAGTGGCAGTTTTGTAATTCGTGATATTTTCGGAGCCTATATGCGTCGTGTCACTGGTGGTTTGAGTGAGTGGGCACAAACAAAACTAGGTGGAGTGTTTGGGGAAATGTTGGGCCATATTTGAGTAAGTGGTCACGGCTCCTTTTAAGAAAGCATTCCCGCCAATAAATTTATAACGTGCTTTATGCTTCGTTTACCAAACACGTAATCGATATATATTGTTTAAAATAAGTGATTATACGTCCGAAACCACAAATACCAAGCCCAACATCGAAACTAGGGATTACATACTCTAATACAATTTATTGTCACTGTTGAAGGATATTGACACTTAGTGTGCCTAGTCAAACTAGGATAAGTTCTATAGTTGTAATAGGAGAAGTTTCCTACTCCAAGTTAGAATAGGAATCCTTGTACTCTTAGATTATGCACTTTGTAATCCCTATATATAGGGCTCCTATTCTCTATAATGAAATACACTTCTCTCATCAATCTCTCTCAATACCAATATACTTAAACACGTTATCAGCACGAGCCCTAAACCACAAAAGCTAAAACCCAAAAACCTGAAAAGAAATTGTTCTCCTCAAAAATCTGCCGCAAGCTCCTAGCCCTCGCTAGCCTCGCTCGCTGCTGCTGCCCTGCGCGCCCCTGCGCCCACTGCTGCCCCACACGCCTCCGCAGCCCCTGCTGCCCCGCGCGCACCTCCGCAGCCCCTGCTGCCCCGCGCGCACCTCCGCAGCCCCTGCTGCCCCGCGCACACCTGCGCACACTGCTGCCCCTGCAGTGCACCTGCCTTAGCTACTCCTCTTTCTTCTGCTGCAACTCGCTGCCACTGCAGCACCCCTGCAGCCCCTACTACCTCGCACCGCTACACGCCTCTACTCGGATTACTTCGCTCCATGACGCCTGTATCGACACGCGCGTGATCCAAAACCAACAAGTAAGTATCCAAAAGAGTAAGTTTTGAAGTTCCTAAAATTTGAAATTTAAATATTTCTTCTTTTTCTCGGGGACTTAAAAACCTCCCTTCTTCTTCATCCCACCTTTCATAGAACGTGGGTTCGATTCAAAGCGGAATCGTGGGGATTCGCGCTATAAACGAACTAAGAGTGTTCGTAAAGACTTCGGACTAAGAGCGTCCGCAAGCATCGATTTATGACCTTATAAACATCATTGTTTCGGTCTAATCCAATTTTCTTGGAAATCGATTTCTTGGTAGCATAGCTCGGAAATCTTAATATTTAGTTGTCGTGGAAGTTTTAACTCCGAAACTAATATATTTCTTCTTCTTATTTCAGGATGTCAAAACTTGACTTTCCTATCCTTGACTCAACTGGCTCGGAATATCATAGTTGGGTCACGGATGTTGAGAATCATCTCACTTCAAAAGGGATCCTACCCGTAATTCAGGCACCAAATCCAGATCTCCTATTCGGGCGTACGGCTACGAATAATGCCACCGCCCTTATTTTGATAAGGTGCCACATGGATAAATCACTCCGATTGGAGTATATGGCAATCAAGGATGCTAGAGAATTATGGGTTGCGCTTGAAGAGCGTTTTGGTAATGTAAAGGATACCCTCCTCCCTGACTTGAAAGTTCAATGGAACAATCTACGATTTGCTGACTTCAAGTCTGTAGCTGAATATAATTCAGAAGTTCTTCGCCTCAAAACCATGTTGGGGTTCTGTGGACAACCTGTCACAGAGCAAGAACTAATTGAGAAAACTCTCTCCACCTTCCCCGTCTCAGCTATTTTGCTATCAAAGCAATACCGAACTGAATTCAATACTGGACGGCTCACGAGGTTTCATCAGCTAATTAATATTATGTCTGTAGCTGAAAAGCATGATAATATCCTCGTGAAGAATTATAATTCAAGGCCCATCGGAACTAAGAGTGTTCATGAGGCAAATTATAATAATGCACCCAAAGGAGGGCACAAGGAGCGGAACCCTAAGAATAAGGGACACAACGGACGTTCTGGTCCATATAACCGCCCTACAAAGGAAGGTACTCGTCAGAATGAAGGACGATCACGTGGCAATACATGGCAACGTGGGAGAGGAGGCCGTGGGGCTCCAGGACGTGGAGGAGCCACCCAAGGCAATGGGAATGGCGCCAACTCCTATAAAGGAAGCCACCCAAGTGCAAACAATGCACCTCAATTAAAGGGAGGAAATCACAATGACATGTGTCATCGATGTGGATCTAGTGAGCACTGGTTCAAACAATGCAAAGCAAGCAAACAATTAGCTGCGCATTACAAGGCATTTAGAGACTTCAGAGAGCATGAAGCCAATCTTGCCGAAAATATAGAAGAAGATGGTGATGATGCCAACGTCAATCTCACCATAGCGGACTTCAAATCTGACAAGGAATTGCACAAGTATGCTGCAGATTTTGATTAGTATAGTCCTTTATATTTCCAAGAATTATGTAATGGCTATTATGCCTTAAATCAATAAAATGACTTATTGTATTAACTTTTTCCCTCTAGGCGTACTCAAGAGTACTTGTGATGTCTAGGCAAGGTTTGATATGAGAGAACGGTTTTAAAAGTGAGCAACGCTCCACCAAAATCTCGCATTACCTTACCTGGTCACAACTAAATTGAAATTACCGAACGGATTGAGTGACTACGATTTGTCTACGGTTTGATTTTTATGTTGGATTAGATTTTGGTCAAGAAACTTTGATGTAATCATTGGCTATTCTTAATAAAGTATCGATTTATTTTATTCAATGTCTTGGACATGTTTTAATTTCGAACTTTATTATTTTTCAGTATGTTTCCTGGAGAGCTAGAATGCCTCGTGGATAGTGCCACTACACATACTATCCTTCGAAATAGGCAACTATTTCTATGGATGACACCATCTCGATCTTCCGTGACTACGATGGCTGGATCATCTCGATTGATCCATGGTCGAGGACCAGCTCAATTTATGTTGCCAAATGGCACGACTTTAAATGTCACCGAAACTCTTTATGCTCCTAGGGCAGGAAGAACCCTATTAAGCTTCAAAGATATAAGAGCTAATGGTTTTCATGTGGAAACACATTGTGAGAATGGACAAGAGTTCCTTTGCATCACCTCTAATGACTACGGACATAAACGAGTCTTAGAGAAACTTATGTGTCGCTCTAGTGGGTTGTATGCAACCACT
The DNA here is from genome assembly GCF_958449725.1 of Rosa rugosa. Taxonomy (NCBI): domain Eukaryota; kingdom Viridiplantae; phylum Streptophyta; class Magnoliopsida; order Rosales; family Rosaceae; genus Rosa; species Rosa rugosa. Next base: position 1,069,467 of record NC_084822.1, on the reverse strand, counting down.
ATTCAAGTCATTGAATCCAACCATGTCATGAGAGATGATTTATGGGATTCCGACACATATAAGCTTTGACACGACCGTTTGGGACACCCAGGTCGTGACATGATGATCCGTATATTAAAGACTTCACACGGACATCCCTTTTTCAGAACGAAAAGAAGTAAAACTCGGTTTTTGGACACCGAAGGAGCCCCTGCGCCTCACGGCGCCGTTCACCCCCAAATCCGGCCATCCTTGGCCGGCGCCGCCTTCCCCCTGCGGCCTCAGGGTGGCATTGACGCCACCAAGGCTCCTTTGTCTCCAACTTTTACTTCTAAAGTCACTTGTGATTTTGTGGCTCAACCAAAATCATCATTGGTTGCTTCTAAAGCCCATCATTCGTTCTGCAAAGCCTGCTCTTTAGCAAAGTTAGGATCGAGACCATCCTATGCAAAGGACACCAAAGAAAATATACCATTCTTGCAAAGAATCCAAGGTGATATTTGTGGACCTATTCAACCATCATGCGGACCATTTCGATATTTTATGGTATTGGTTGATGCATCGACACGCTGGTCACATGTCATGCTATTGTCCACAAGGAACGCTGCATTTGCTAAACTCCTAGCACAAATAATTAAGTTACGGGCTCACCACCCTGATCATCCTATTAAGTCTATAAGATTAGACAATGCTGGGGAGTTTACATCAAAAACTTTTGATGAATATTGCATGTCCATTGGGATTGATGTTGAACATCCAGTTCCTCATGTTCACACCCAAAATGGTCTCGCAGAAGCCGCCATTAAACGACTACAAATGGTTGCTCGAGCATTGGTGATGCGCACCAATCTCCCTATTTCTGCTTGGGGCTATGCAATATTGCATGCAACTGTGCTTATTCGTCTGAGGCCTACTGCCACTCAACCCTTCTCTACGTTCCAGATGGTTACTGGGTATGAGCCTGATGTCTCACACTTACGCATATTTGGGTGTGTAGTTTATGTGCCTATTGCGCCTCCACAGCGCACCAAAATGGGTCCTCAATGACGATTAGGCATTTATGTTGGATATGATTCTCCAACGATTATCCGCTACATAGAACCCTTGACAGGCGATCTCTTTACCGCTAGATTCGCGGATTGTCACTTCAATGAGACAGTCTTCCCGTCGTTAGGGGGAGATAAGAACATCAATGTTCAACAGGAACGACAGGAATTGTCGTGGTTTGTCCCCACTCTGTCTCATCTTAATCCCCGAACCGCACAGTCCGAAATTGAAGTGCGGAGAATTCTTGATCTTCAGAACGTAGCAGAATCGATGCCTGATGCGTTTTCTGATATCGCTAAAGTGACGAGATCACATACACCTGCTGCAAACGTGCCTGCAAGGATTGAAGTCCCTAAAAGTAGAGGACATGACGCCAACTCAAGAATGCATGAGCATGGCGCCAATGACTTTATGGCTAGGCCCACGGCTCCTGCCAGGAAGCGCGGGAGGCCCATAGGTTCGATGGATTCTCGCCCAAGAAAGAAAGCGAGTTTGGCACAAAATAATCCATTAATCATCTATGTGAATAATCCATCTCATGAGAATATTCCGGATTATGGTTATGTCCAAGAGACATCATTGGGGGACGCTCCAATGTCAGAACCAACTCCAGAGAATAGAGAGATCTCCATAAATTACACTAGTGTACATGAGATGATGGATAGAAATTCTATGGCGATTGATGATGCATTTGCATATCATATTGCAAAAGGAATTATAGAATATGATGATATCGAACCTCGCTCTGTTGAAGAATGTCAACGAAGAGCAGATTGGCCTAAATGGAAAGATGTGATCCAGGTTGAATTGGATTCACTAACAAAGAGACAGGTATTTGGGCCTGTAACGCAGACACCCCCAAGTGTAAAGCCTGTTGGCCATAAATGGGTCTTTGTTAGAAAGCGTAATGAGAAAAATGAGGTGGTAAGATATAAAGCCCGCCTTGTGGCGCAAGGTTTCTCACAACGCCCTGGAATCGACTACGAGGAGACATATTCTCCCGTAATGGACGTTATAACGTTCCGCTACCTTGTTAGTTTGGTAGTTTCCGAAAAACTTGACATGCAGCTTATGGATGTGGTTACAGCATATCTCTATGGGGATCTAGATTCAGAGATATATATGAAGGTTCCAGATGGACTTCAATTACCCAAATCAAGTGGCACTAAACCACGGAGCGCGTTTTCAATAAGATTAAAACGCTCACTATATGGATTAAAACAATCCGGACGGATGTGGTATAACCGTCTAAGTGACTACTTGATTGGGAAGGGATATATTAACAATGAAATATGCCCATGCGTGTTCATTAAAAGAACAAGTTCCGGATTTGCAATCGTAGCAGTTTATGTCGATGACATGAACCTAATTGGAACTCTAGATGAGTTGAAGGAAACTGCTAAATACTTGAAATCCGAATTTGAGATGAAAGATCTTGGGAAAACACGGTTTTGTCTCGGTTTAGAACTCGAGCACCGTAGTGATGGGATTTTGATCCATCAGTCTGCATATACTCAGAAGGTCCTAAGGCGCTTTAATGAAGATAAAGAGAAGCCTGCGAGTACTCCCATGATCGGCCGTAGTCTTGAGCCCGGAAAAGATCCGTTTCGTCCAAGGGATGAGGACGAAGAACCATTAGAGGCCGAAGTGCCCTATTTGAGTGCAATAGGCTCATTATTGTACTTAGCTCAATGCACAAGACCGGATATCTCATTCGCAGTAAACTTGTTAGCTCGACATAGCTCTGCGCCAACACGCCGCCATTGGATTGGTGTAAAGACCATCTTTCGATACCTAAGAGGTACGATTGATATAGGCCTATTCTATCCCTACAGAGAGAAAAGGAATGACGGAAAGTTGGGATCGGACCCCAAAAGGCAAAACGCCCCCGTCCATGGAATGGCCGCCGGTCATGTTGCCGCCGCCGGCGCCACCGCCGCTCATGGTGGCCGGCGTCCTCCTATCTCCCTCCATCAAAACGACAATGATGTCTTGATAGGTTTTGCTGATGCAGGGTACCTCTCTGACCCTCACAAAGGTCGCTCCCAAACAGGTTATGTCTTTACCATGGGAAGCACTGCGATATCTTGGAGGTCTACAAAACAGACTCTTGTTGCTACTTCCTCAAATCATGCAGAGATTATTGCTCTACATGAAGCTGTACGTGAATGTGTATGGCTAAGGTCTGTAATTCGACACATTCAAGGAAGTTGTGGTTTGAAATCTACCACGGATGAACCTACATGCATTTATGAGGATAATGCAACTTGTATTGAACAAATGAAGTTAGGTTTCATCAAAGGCGACAACACCAAGCATATATCGCCTAAGTTCTTTTATAATCAGCAACAACAATCACTTCTAAAGATTGAAGTAAACCAAATCCGATCAGAGGATAATGTAGCGGACTTATTCATTAAGTCGTTACCTAAATCCACCTTCGAGAAACATGTGAAGAGTATCGGATTAAGAAGGTTATCCGAACTCCTATGATTGTAGCAATCAGGGGGAGATATCGACATCAGGGGGAGTTACTCAGTCTCGAAGGATCAAGGACGTGTTGCACTCTTTTCTCCTCCTCGAGTTCATTTTTATCCCACAGGGTTTTTCACTCGAGCAAGGTTTTTAACGAGGCAACGGATGAAGCGTCGCCACCAAGTTTGAGCGGCACAAGGGGGAGTGTTGAAGGATATTGACACTTAGTGTGTCTAGTCAAACTAGGATAAGTTCTATAGTTGTAATAGGAGAGGTTTCCTACTCCAAGTTAGAATAGGAATCCTTGTACTCTTAGATTATGCACTTTGTAATCCCTATATATAGGGCTCCTATTCTCTATAATGAAATACACTTCTCTCATCAATCTCTCTCAATACCAATATACTTAAACAGTCACATGATGCGCTGGATAGTCCAAATTCCCCACAAACCAAGACCAAGGCATATAAAGATTTTCAACAATAATTGATGATGGTTTTATTTATTAAGTAATTATATTATATTCTGATATTCATGACAGTCTCACTAGTTTACGTTTAGCTTAGATGGTGTCTTTGACATGATATCAAGCACAGGAGGTGTAGGATTGGTTTGCAGACCATACGTAAGCTCTTGTAGCGGTGATAACTAGGTCGATCACGTACGCCTCATATGCCACTCGCGTGGAGTTTTTAAGCAGTCGAAGAAGGCCTAAAGATGGCCAGCCGATACGACCTTTTGCTATAATGCTTCACCGGCACTTGATTGTGCGAGCCTGGGTTTTCTAACATGTTGAGGGTGTGTTCTTTCCTAACTGAGAAGAGTCGATACTTCAAATTCTTCTTTGATCTTGGAGGAGGTAAATACTAAACTGGTAACCTCATTCCCTATGTTGACAGAAATATTGTTAAACCAACTTGATCTCAGTATCAATTAAAATCCTGATTGGTTTATAAATTATAAGAGACTCTCCTCACAAGGGAATGTGCATTAATTCTAACCAGGAGAGTTCTCTTATAGTGTAATTTTATCTTCTTTTTCAAATTTTTTTTTATTTTTTTCAATAACTTTGTTGAACTTCAACTGTTCTTGAAGTTGAACATGGCCTCCACGCTTTGTTATGGTCGAAGCTTCAATATACGAAGACACTAGATACAGAATTATCACTTAAATGAAAAGCTCTGTTTGTTATCTTGTTTTTCTTTTCTTTTGTTATCTGACAATCATGATTGCAGCTTACTGCAGCGTTTTATTACTTCCTTACCAGTCTACCCATTGTTTAGAGTAGCTAGACGATCCTTTCCCAAGGGTTTGCTTAAATAGTCATCCATGCCAGCCTCGAACATCCTTCTTCTTTCCTCGCCTGGTGTATGAGCTGTGAATGCAATGATCGGAATGCAAACATGGTAAGATTTCTCCACTTTCCTCATCTGCCTTGTTGCTTCAAATCCATCCATTTCTGGCATCTGCATGTTAATTTCAACACCAAAGTCACACACTGACACACATGTATACGAGACTACAAACAAGAATATCTAACACGCAGGTTGAGTATATAATGTTTAGTTCATTACCTGACACACCAGCATGACCATTAATTCATTACCCGAATTCCATAGCCCTTTTTTCTTTCCTTTTTTTCTCTGTACTGCAGTGCGCTAGAAAGAAAGAGGAGCAGAAGCCACCGGCTTGTTGAAGAGGGAAAGATCACTCCTAAATGCAGCCGTGATCTTATATACGATACCATCAGACGCGCCCCTCGCAGTAAAAACTCTCCTCTCCAGTGGGCTCGTTTCCTTCAACTAATTCAAGCGATTCAGTCGGTAGGAAAGTTATCTCACAGAACATTGGATTATATACAAAACCTCATGAAAAAGACAACGCAAAATCGAAAGTCTAGTCCTTTGCTTTGTAAGAACTGCTAGATTCAAAGGGCAAGGTAGAAAACATTTTAACAAATGATATATCATTACTCAATTCCAACTCATTCATACTTTCTTAATACCACGCACATGCACACACATATTATCTACCAAGAAATTTAAGGGTACCTACACCAAGGTCAGTCCCTTGTCCCGAAGCATGATCTGATGAGTAAGCTTTCTCAATTAACCGTAATGGTTTCTGCTACTATACATATCAGTACCACCTTCTGCTGCTTGCACCAAGTGATGGAACTTCGAAATAAGTCACAGAGGGCCACCATTTGTACAGTCTCTTCCTTATTCTACTTGGGCATTCCAAAATACAAGCAATGCAATAGCTGGGCTTCAAATCTAAACATTGGATTAACTTGATTACTTTGAAACAAATCGGAAAGTTAAGTAATAATGGCCTTTGAACACTAGTTGCTTGGATTATGATAAAATTTCAAGCAAGATGAGCTACTTTGGCTTTTATTGTGCACGTAACAGATAAATATTTGACATCAAAGAGGGCTACCAACCGTTTTCTGGTAGTTTACTGCTCAAAATCTACTCTACAACAGTCTTTCTAGCCTCGTAAGGAGGAGCTCTAGGCTCATCACCATCTTCCTCATCATCATATTCGGTGATGTAGTATGATCCAATTCTCATGCTTTTTCTTAATTTCAGGCGCATATAATATTTGGAGAAACAAAGGCCTTAGAGCTCACGCTATGAGTACCAGCCAGGGAAGTTCTGCATCCTCCTCCTCCTCCAGAGGTGCAAATGCATATGAGAGGCCTGATAATCTACTCGTACTTATTCATGGCATCTTGGCAAGGTATAAGCCTTTGTTACTGCTTACCAGTAATCATTGCAAGAACATATGCCATCTTTAAAGTGGTGGAAACGGTTTGAGTCTCTCACAACAATATCCTTTTGAAGTAGATTTGATGCTAACTTCATGAAGTTATGGCAATCGACGCATACTCTGATATTCTTCATTATTTTTATACCAGCCCTACCGCAATGTAAACTGCTTTCATTCATAATGGCAAACACTAAAGCTAGCTTCTCACTATGATGGTACAATTGCTCCTCTTTGTGCTCCTCTTCCACATCATGCAAGGATGAGCTTGTATCTGGAACATAACCAATTTCCCTTAACCGTCCAATCAGTTCTTTTAGTTTTCTGCTTATAAGATTCCTTTCTGGATGGCGTCGGCCTCCAGAGGAGAACTCATGCACCTGATTTCCGATCTCAACCCAGCTTAATCCAGGTTCCTTCTTCACTCGAGACCCTTTCATTTCCTTCCTAATTAGGCCCGCTTCACCAAAGTTTCCATCAGAGCTGTATATGTTTGACATTTGTACATAAACTAATGAACCCTCTGGAGCCAACTCCTTCAGTCTGTCAGCTGCTAACTTGGCCAACTGTGTATTTCCATGCTTCCTACATGATCCAAGGAGCGCACTCCAAACTACGGAATCGGGCTCCATTGGCATTCTACTCACAAGCTTCTCAGCCTCACCAACTCGTCCCGCTCGACCAAGAATGTCAACCATGCATGCATAATGATCACATAGAGGTACAATTCCATATCTCTCAAGCATGGAGTCAAAGATTCTGGTTCCCTCTTCTACCAGTCCAGCATGGCTACAAGCACAGAGGAGAGAAACAAAGGTAGCAGAATCAGGTTTAATGTCCATTTGTGAAAAAAGCTGCAGTGCCTCTGCAGCTTGTCCATACAAGGCATAAGCCTTGAGCATTGTGTTCCACGAAACAATATCACGAAACTCAATTCCATCAAAAACTTGCTTAGACAAGGAAATGGAGCCACCCCGAGCATAGGCATGGATCAAGGCGTTTGCAAGGACTGTGTCACCCCCAAACCCACCTTTAATAACTTGAGAATGAACCGCCGAGGCATGGCGCTCGGTTGCAAGGCTTGCATAGGCTTTTAAAACAATTGAGAAGGTATACCTGTCTGGAGCTAAATTCTCCCTGTGTAATTGACGAAAAAGGAAGAGTGCTTCTTCAGGGTCCCGCTCGGAAAATATTGTCATAATGCCTGTCCACGCTACAATATCCCGATGACAGCTTGTCTCAGAGAAAAGCCTGCAACAGTCAGCAACATCCCCTCCAAGATCTGAATAAGCTTTAACTAGTGCAGTGACCACCTCAATTCCTAATATAAACCCGGTTTTGATAACCAGACAATGCAGTTGATAACAAAACTTAGTGACCACTATATCATCAATGCCATTTACTCCATTCAAGGAAGATAAGACGCTGAGAAGTGTGGCACGGTCAAAGTCAAGTCCATCAACGTGCATTTGTACAAACAGATCGATAGCTTGAGCTCCAAGTCGACGACACTGAAACCCTGCAATCATGGAATTCCGGGATATAAGATTCCGGGATTCCATGCTTGTAAACACCTTCCATGCCTCGTCTCTACTAACATCAAACACACCTCCATGATCACACACCTTGCTATACATAGTAATGAGAGCATTCGCAACGTAAAGGCAAGCATCCAAAGACATTTTCAAAGCGAGGGCGTGTACCTGCCGGCCATGTCCACCATCACTATCGGCACACGAACTAAGCACGCTGGCAAATGCAAACTCATTCGGGAGGTAATGCACCAACATGGCAGCAAATAAACGAAAACAATTGTCAGCTCGACCCCGCTGTGCGTACCCGGAAATGAGAGCGGTCCAGGTGACGAGGTTTCTTCTAGGCATTTCATCGAACAGCTGGCGGGCATGGTCTAAGTAGCCAAATTTGGCGTACATGTTGATGAGGTGGTTGGAGACAAAGAGGTCGGGATGAGGAGTAATGGGGTTGTGGGCAAGCATGTAATTGTGCAGAGAGAGGCCTTGTTGGAGGGAGTGGTGGCGAGCGCATGCGTGGAAGAGAGTGGCGTAAGTTTGGTTGCAGTGAGTTTGAGTTGGTGGCGGTTGAAGAGTGTAGAAGAGTGAGAGCGCTTCGTTGAGTTGGCCGCGCGTGGCCAGGGCCCTTACTTCGCCGAGAAGATTGTTCGTTTGCAGGTTGAGGCTGGGAGAAACCGGATGGTTGATTGAGGTCAAGGTTCTACGAGACGCGCGACCACATGGGCGTAGCATCACGCTACAGGTTGTTGGCCAGTTGGGTGTGTCACTTGAGCTTAATATAGTTGGTTTGTTTTGGACACAGTGGGACTCAATGGAAACCTTGCACCAAGTTTTGAACCCCAAAATTCTAGCAATTTCAACACTCTGCGCAGTATATATTGTCCTCGTTGCCTTGGCAAAGGCTTCATCAAGGCCTCGTTTGGTTCACAAAATTGAGGACTCAAGAAAGGACTTTGTTTGGTAACCACAAACTCCGGAAATACTTTCCTGACAGAGGGGAAAGTAGGGGGAAAATCATTCCACGCAGACCCATGTGATTGATTTTTCCTTCCCATTTCCTAGCATTTATTACAAAAATTTTGGACAATAATACCCTCTCTTACATAAAAAAATTGGTGTATTTTTGAATTTTTATGATGTTGTTTTTATTTTAACATAGAAGGGTATTATTAAAATATTGATATTTTTACTTTCCTTTCCTGCACTAACCAAACACTGGAAGGAAAATCAAATGGTATTTCTTGAATACTCTCCCTGCTTTACTAAACAGAGGAAAGGAAACCTGACAGGAACTTTAGTTTTCCTTTCCTATGAGAAAGACAAAAAGAATTAATTTCTCTTTCGTAAACTAAACGAGGCCCAAGTGTTTATGGTGATGGTACTCTTGATACTTGGAACTCTTTACTTACACGTATCAACAGATTCAACACACAGTTAAACTAATTAATGACGTGCAACCCAAAGCAGTTGATTCAGGTGTTGCACATATTCCAATGACGTGTAAAAGCGTTAAATATGCATCTGATGAGAGAAGTAGCTCAAGTACAAAATCCCAGTCTTAGAAAGTTGACTAATGCTTCCAGGAAGGCAAATAGTAGCTGCATGTTTAAGTCTAGCCAAAAAAGAAAGAGGGTAACCAAGCAGCAGCCAATATCACTGGGGATTGCTCCTTTCTTCCAATACTTCCGTTGCAAGACACATCCATGATGGAGGAGGCAAACATCACATATATGGACAATTCGAAAAAAGACATAGATGGCAAATCTTGATATTGTTCAATTGCATGATGACAAGAAATCAGAAATCTGTTTTCCTCTTTCACGCTATTCTAATTAATTCAACGACTCCGGTCACTCCACTCGACAAGGCTTGAGTGAGTCTGAGACATGAACCGATTGAGAAGCTAGCTAGCTTAGATGGGAATAAATTAACATATATAATAACTAAACCCATGCGATTATCATTATTTAGGACAATTTACTTTCTTCACAAGTTGTTCACTTCAGAATGTCATTTTAGGAGACTTCTCTTACAATGCAACTGATGATCAACATTAGATACAGAATTGAACGAAACTTGCATGAAAAGCACTGTTCTTTTTTCTTTTCTTTTGTTCTCTGACAATCACGATTACAGCTTCCAACAATTCTATCACTTCCCTACAAGTCTATCCATTGTCTCGAGTAGACGATCATTTTCCAAGGGTTTGCTTCAATAGTCATCCATGCCATGTTAAACTGAATGAGCAAATCAAATCCCACGATCAATTCACAAGAACATAAACACACTGAATATTAATCAATACCACATGAACCAAAATACAAAATTTAGTAGCAAACCTTCTTCAGTGTTGGGAGCCATTGCAGTAGCACTAAACGATCTTGACAACGAACACAAGTTGATCTTCTCCTCAGCTCTGGATTCAAGCTCCTTTATACGGTGTAGGACTTAATGCTTTTGTTACAGAGAGAGCAGGGACCAATACCATCTATATATATATATTGGTTAATGATCCTAAGAATCCTCCCATAAAAGTGTTTCTTAGAAACCAAGTCACCAACAACAAGGAAACCTAATGCAACACTAAATCAGATTACAATGTAATCCAACAAATGGAGTCCTAACCTATGAGCTGATATAATTGTCTCAATAGGTTTCTAGGTATTGTACTTAGCTTACAACTCCTTTTAATGAATCAAGTCATAATCCAATTTGCATTCTGCATAATAGATGATGATAGGTCCACTTTACTTCTAACATTCTCCCACTTGGACTATCATTGTCTATTCACAAACTGAATCAAAACAATTTCCAGAAATAGCTGAAGTGTGCACTGAGTTATAAGTGTACCTCTAAATCCATTCAACTCTATCAAAATGCATAACCATTACAGGATCAAGAAATAGCCATGTTCAATTGAGCATACTCATGCTAGACCACAAAACAACAGTTTCTGCACTTTACATGAATTTAAACTTAATGTGATGCAATCAAATAACATTATATATCATACTGCAATTGTTATTTGACAACAGTCCAACCTAAACATTTTGAATATCAAAATCACAATGCAAACACAATTTTCTTTACACTCAGTGGATCAATGTTTGCTTCTTACTAAATATATGCATATATGACAATCCACTTGATAAAATAAACGAACTGATAAATTGTACAGCAACAATAAATTTATCAAAATAAATAAAGATGTCAAACCATTAACTGAAAGGGTAAAGCTATGGTATGTTAACATTTCTCATACATCAACTATTTTTACTCCTCTAAGGACTCATGTTATCACTTTGAGGACTAATATTACTATTTTCAGGACTCGTAGAGTAAACTAAAAAAATTTACCACTTTAAGGACTCATGTTACCACTTTGAGGACTAATATTACTATTTTGAGGACTCATGTGGTAACTAAGAAAATTTACTACTTTAAGGACTCATATTACTACTTTGAGGACTAATATTACTATTTTGAGGACTCATTTTACCACTTTTAAGGCAATTGTATGCATGTCATACGTTAACACATTGTAGAATTTTCCTAACTGAAAAATACCTCATTTTATTAAATCAGAGCATGAAGTACAAGCATTTTTGTTACATAACTCAAATCAGAAAATCAAGAACTAAGTCTAGATAAAACTAAACTGGAAAACAATTTTCTCAAAACATTTTGCTCCCACTGAACTTAAGCATCTTGAAAACTCGACAGAATTCCCATATTCTTGGAATGCTCCTTAAAGGCCTCTACTGACAATGCCTTTGTAAATGGATCAACAAGCTGGTCACCTGTCTTGATTCTAGAAATCTTAACTTCACCATCTTTAACTCTCTTCCTGATACTGTAGAATTTCAAATCTATATGCTTAGAGTTGTTTGAGCTTTTGCTATTCTTACTGAAGAACACAGCAGCCTCATTATCACAAAACACTTTTAAACTTCCAATAACAAGATCACTCAACACTTTAGTTTCCAAAATAAAGTTTCTAATCCATAAACCTTCACAAACTCCTTCATATATGGCTTTCACTTCTGCTTGCATGGTGGAAGTAGCTATCAATGATTGCTTCATTATTTTCCAAGCTACTGCACCACCTGCTAGCATATAAACATAGCCACAGGTTGACTTCATAGATGTAGGATAATTCCCAGCAAAGTCAGAATCTGTAAAGCCAACTAATTCAAGCTTTTTCACACGTTTATACACAAGCATATGATCTTTAGTCCTTTGCAAGTACCTTAGAACTTCTTACCAGCTATCCAATGCTCATGTTCAGGATTTGACTAAACCTGGACAGCATTCCAACTGCAAAAGACAAGTCTGGCCTTGTACAGACTTGTGCATACATTAAACTCCCTACTAGCCTAGCATATGGCACGGACTCCATTTCACTTTTCTCAATATCAGTTTTAGGACACTGATTCTTGGTTAGTTTATCTCCCTTAGACATTGGAACTGAAGGAGTTGTGTCCTAAAACAATCATTTTGATGAAATTATTATTAAGGGCAAGTTTATTGTTCATTGCTTATATTTAATATTTGATTGAACAAGGTCCAAGGAATATGAGTTAAAGAGAAAGTAATCTAAACAGTTAGATGTGTGAGACCTTTACTCTTTCACACTCTTATCCTAAAAGGTTCCTAGTCATAGGATTATCACTTAGACATTGATAATCCGGAAAGACTAGCACATACTATGTATGCTCAATACGGAGGATGATATGTCTCTTGTCATTTGTGTAGAGACACTAATACAAGCATGTGGGTGCTCTTAACTTAAAGAGTACAATGAACGCGATCATTAGAGTTCTTGTATGGAGTCTTACTTACATGTCAAACTTGAACTCTAAATTGCAATAATATAAATTAGTCCTTTGACCTGAGACACCATAGTTGTCTTATGACTGAATTGATTATCTCTTGATGATGTAATAATATTGTGTCCCTTAATGGATATAATAGATGCATTCATTGATATAATCAATTCGGTCATGGAGACATGTGAGTATACAATAAGGAATCTCTATCCTTAAGTAAATAAGGTGTATGTTCAAAGATGTGATTCAATGAGTCTTTGGCCAAAGCATTGAATGAGATTAAAAATGAGTTTCTAATCACACTCTAAGAATCACATAAGAATGAAAAATCACATCAGAGGATTCACATATCAATTCCATAACCCGATGATGTGATTTAGAACATCGTGTTAGAGAAGGACCGTATTGTATTGTAATTCCAATTGAATAGGTTCTTTGTCATTCTACATTAACTAGGGTAGTCATGATATGTTGCAAGACGTCACTCATGACTTGTGAAGTCCCCGAGGATTAATAAACATTTATAATCCTAATAACAAGGGAGAATCAAAAATGGAGTTTTTGATTCGTAAACAAAATAGAATGGTTTCTATAAACTTCACTGCCTTGTTAATTAGAACCTAAGAAGTGGATCCATGAGATTGTATATGAAGAAGATTAAACAAGAGTTGGTTATGAGCAAATAATTAATTAGATTTATTATTTGAACATAATTAGGATTTTCGGGTAAAACCGAACCTATTGGGCCTAAACAATTGTCGGGTTTTTTGGTATGGACTTGGGCTTCACTAAATGAGATTTAAATGAAAGCCCAAGACACATTTTTAGTGCCCAATAACATGTATGGACCAGCCAGAAAGTCAATATTTTTCTTTTAGTAATTGGAGTTATTTCCTATTATATAAAAGTGAAAGCATGGACAAAGAAAGATAGAGTGTCTCCACACTATTGTTTTTCAGATTTGAGATAGAGAGAGAGAAAGAGAGTTCTCTCTTGGTCCATTACATAATTAAAGGAAAGAAGAATACTTGCATAATTTCTTCTTTTCTTTCATCTTTCTTCATCTCTTGATTCACTTGGTGAAGATCCTTAGAGGCCATATCCTTTTGTGGCTTTACTTTTTACATCAAAGAGAAGATTACAAGCACAAGAAGGAGTACAAGAAGGAGTTCCTAAAAGGGTAAATTCTAGTAGTGTCTTAATCCAAGGTGCTTCAAGGTGGAGGAAACACACACAAGGAGAGATCAAGGAGAGGAATTTTGGTGGTTCACTTGGATCGGATTAAAATCACTCTCCAAGGGTGAGTAGAACATAAACTACTTCTTTGTTCTTCCTTACTAAGCATGCTATGTTTATATACATATCACAATAAGCCAAGATCATGGGTTAAAGGAATGGATTTTATGTTTAGTTAGTAGTTTAATTGTTAAACTAATTCCGCACTAATTTAAAAGTATTGAAATCCATCCATTCCTTCAATTGGTATCAGAGCCATTGGCTTAATTTTGGTATGTTATAAACATGGCTAAGTATGTTGGTTGATGTGATTTCCTTAAGCTTAGAGTAATATGTAATTTAGATCATAAAATTTGCTTTATCATAAAATTTATGAAGCATGTGATGTAAGGTAGATTTTACGATAGCAAGAAAAGTTTCTAGAAATTACATGTAAGAAGTGGTTTAAGTTTTATGAAACTTTGATGCATATAAGATTGTATTAAGAGGTTCTATATGTTTCTTAATTAAGGTGTTAATCTTAGAAACATGTTAGATTATATATGCTTTAGTGTATGCATGATTTTTGGCTTCAAAGATGAAGCAAACAAGTGTTCAATGGAAGAACACAAAGATGAAATTTTATTTCCAGCTTTGGAACATGTCTAATCTAGTTATGAACTAGCTAATTTTTCATGGTGTTTGTTTTTCACTTTTGATCCATAAATTCATGAATTGAAATTTACCTAATAGTTAATGATGACATAAAATCATTTCCATGTTTCCCTCACCAAATAGTTGGTAGAGTTAGTCATCTTTACTATTAGTTTCTCTAAATTACTCACCAAAAGTTGGAATGATATATAAGACATGTCTCCCTAAATTATGAGATAAAAGACATGTTTCCCTAAATTACTCACCAAAAGTTGGAATGCGATAAAAGACATGTTTCCCTAAATTACTCACCAAAAGTTGGAATGAGATAAAAGACATGTCTCCCTAAATCACTCACCAAAAGTTGGTGATGCATGATATAAGACATCATCCCCTAAATTACTCAACTAATTTACTTGCATTAAATTAAAGTAATTTAGTGGTTAACTTATTTTGATTGAGTTAATTATGCTTGTTTAATTAACCTTATTAATCTTAGTTAATTAAAGGATGATTATGGACTATGGCCTAATATAATTGAGCATGAGATTGGCCGACTATTCATTTTGAATGAATGTGGTTATGTAATTAAAGTAGTTAATTCATTTGGTTGTGTAATTAAGTAACTTGCTTAATTTATTCAAGTTTGATTAAATTTAAATGGGACTTGTATGCCCCTTATCCACTCTTGTAATCGGAGATGGAGGCACATGAGAATGATCCAAAGAAGAAGTTTGAAGTCATCAAGCCTTGAAAGGAGTTCAAGTGTAAAGTGTAATAGCTTAGCTTAGGGCTGGGCTCGGGTCGGGTCGGGCCTGAAAATCAGTAAGACCGAGACCGAAATTATCGGTTCGGGCCGGTTCGGGCTTTTTTAGAAATGAAGACCGATAGAAACTGAACCCATTCGGGCCGGTTCGGTCTTTCAGGCTTTTCAGGCCCAATTTCCAGTTCGACAGGATTTGCCTGTTTTCCAAACTACAGTTCTGCAGTTCTGTGATCGACTGAGAGGGAGGGACCGAGGGTGATCGACTGTGATCTTCTATCTGTACTCCACTCTCTCACCTCCCCATCTACTCTACTTTCTTCTTCTTATTCTTCTCTTCCAAACCCATAAACTCAAAATCCACAGAGATCCCACCAACCACTTTCCTCTAGTTTCTGCTCCAAATCAAACACACCCAGATCTGGTGTTGTAACAGAAACTTCGTTTTCCAAAGCTTGCTGCCGAAACTGGGTTATTGATGAATTGATGATTTCTCGTGCTACAACCCAAAAAGCTTCACAATATCTCGCCTAGACCTGCAATCGAGTAAGAAACGAAGCCCAGACGCGTCGGAAAAGTCGTCGGTGTCGAAGAACAGTGCCGGAACAGAAGCAACCCGAAAACGAAAAATGAGTTAAAGTCGATTGAATTGGAAAACCAGTTAGACTAACGTGTAGCGCACGACGAGAGGATGAGATTCCATACCAGATACAGCACAGATGGTGGCCGAAATTTGCAGAAACTCGCCGGAGAAGTCGAACATTCTCACCGTCAATTCTTCTTCCTCGTCTAGTGCATGGACGATCAGAGGCCACAGGGAGGTAGGCGACAGCGAGATGAAGACGATGATGCCCGCGGGCCGTCGTGAGGTGGCCGGAGAAGAGAATTCCTATCGAACCCAGTCCGGGGTCGTTTCAGGGTCAGAGAGCTGTAGTCCTCTCTCGAGATTTCTGGATCACTCCTCTGATAGTCTGATCCTAGGCCCATTTATAAGCTCCTTTATTTTTTTTATATTTTACATATTATTATATCACCCAATCAAGGACTAACATGTGGCAACTGGTACATTCGGGTCGGTTCGGGCTTTCGGGCCCTGAAAATATGAAGCCTGAGACCGAACCGATTATATGAAATCGGGTCGGGCTTTAGACCGAACCGAAAATTCCTATATGAAAACCGAACCGAATCGGGCTTTTTTCCTCGGTTCGGGTCGGGTCCTCGGTCTTTCGGGTCCAAACGCCCAGCCCTAGCTTAGCTTAGTTATTTAATTTTCGTAATCGTTACGCGTAATTAAAATCAACCACCCAAACATTACCTTGATCCAACATATTGGCTCATGTTTGATCAAACTTAAAGTCCATAATCATCCTATATGACCTATTATAATTGCATATTCATTGCACTTGATCAAGTAATTTAATACTTCCCATGATTCCATTTGAAAAATATTTTTGATGAAATCAAATTGTTTTTCCGAAAAACAATTAAGTGAGAGTATTTTATTATAGATCAAGTATAATGAAAATGTGATTGCATTAGGATCAAAGCAAATGCAATGTGATTGATATTAATAAGATTATAAAAGATAAGACCTTAAAATTCCCTCAAAGTGATATTAAGTTGAAAAATGAAGAATGTATTATGAATACTTCTTTGTCGCCTTCCATCATTGTAATCTCTTATTAAATGTTCTTGCATGTGAATATCATTCCGAATGGAGGTATTTCTTGCTAAGAGCTTTGAAGAGAGGTTATTCAACATTTGATGTTGTAAGGTAGGGACAAATCTTGGTCAATATTCTATTATGATGAGATTTAATTTTTGATCCCTATACTTACATAAGATGATGGGTATAGCTTAACTAGAGTAATTTATCAATATCCTATTATGGTGAGACTTACTTACTTTAGAGGCCAAAGTTATGGATATTCACATTTGATGTGATTGGATAAGAGTATCCTCTCATAGAAATTAAGTTGACCTATAGTTCTATTATGATGCGGTTGGCTTAATGATAATGAGTCTTCCATAATCACTAAGAGTTTTAATTTATACTCTCGAATTCCTTGAGGGATTTGGAATTTGTTAAAATAGTGAGAGGGTGCCATTTGATTCTTAAGACCCGAGTCACTTGGTTTTAAAATCAATCTCATTTATTTTATTTTATGTTATGTAGATTGCAATATGTCAGGACATCCTATCACCAAAATTCTCAATGAAAATCGTCTTGAGGGCCCAAACTTCAATGACTGGCTCCACAATTTGAAAATTGTATTGACATTCGATAAGATCGCTTATGTCTTATAAAATGCACCCCCTCATACTATTTTGGCTCAAGATGCAACCGATGAGCAACGTGTTGCTTATCAAAAGCATAAGGATGATGACACTCAAGCTAAATGTGTTATGCTTGCATCCATGATCTCACAACTTCAGAAGCAACATGAGAATATGGATAGCGCCAGTTCTATATTACTCCATCTCACTGAATTGTTTGGTGAGAGAAATAGAAATGTGCGATTCACAGCTGTCAATGAGCTTGTTAAGACAAAGCATGTGAGGGGTGCTCCTATGCATCAACGTGGTCTAAAAATGATAGGCTTTATTGAGCAAATTCAAGACCTAGGATTTGCACTTGATGTGGAGCTAGCTCCAAATCTTCTTCTATCCTCCCTAGATGATTCATTTTCTCAGTTCATAATAAACTATAATATGCAACAAATGGATCATACTCTTTTAGATCTTCTCAATATGCTGGTATCAGCTGAGAAACAAATTAAGAAAGAGAGTGGGAGTGTGGCCATTATTGTCACTTCTTCATCCACCAAGTCCAAAGGCAAGGGCAAAGGGAAGAAGAAACAAATGACAAAGCCTAAGGGAGCAGTCCAGAAGAAGAAGAAGAAGGAACAAAAGGAACCAAAAGGTATTTGTTTCTTTTGTAACAAAGATGGGCACTGGAGGAGGAATTGCAAAGCTTATCTTGCATCCTTGAAGAACAAGTCTTCAACAGAAGGTACGATCAATGTGATTGAATCAATATTTACAGTTAATAATACTTCCACTTGGATAATTGATTCAGGTGGATCTCACCATGTTTGCACTTCGTTGCAGGACCTATGGGAGCTAGGAAGCTAAAAGCTGGAGAAATCACCCTACGTGTAGGAAATGGCACAAGAGTTGACGCCAAAGCCGTGGGGACTTATATTTTGAAGTTACCATCAGGAGATACATTGGAGTTAAATAATTGTCTTTATCTTCCTATATGTATAAAGAACCTTATCTCCATCTCCATGCTTTTGAAGGATGGTTATAGAGTAGTTTTTGATAAACTAAGTGGGTTTGTATCAATTAATGAACGCGTGATATGTCATGCTAATATTATTGATGGTCTCTTTCATCTAGCTTTAGAAGGTAGTATTAACTGTATGAAGGAAAATGCTTTGGGATCTAAGAGATCTCGAGAAACGGTTAACCCCATTAAGATGTGGCACCTTAAACTTGGTCATATTAGCCAAGATAGAATTCACAAATTATCCAAAAATGGATATTTAGAGTCATTAGGATATGATCCTATGCCTACTTGTGAGTCTTGTCTAAAAGGAAAAATGACCAAGTCCCATTTTGGTGGACAAAGAACAAGAGTTAATGAACTCCTAGGCTTAATACATACAGATGTTTGTGGTCCTATATCCACTATTAGTAGAGGTGGATTCTCATACTTCATAATCTTTACCGATGACTACTCTCGATTTGGTTATATATACCTTATGAAGCACAAATCTGAAGCCTTTGAAATGTTCAAAGAATTTAAGAATGAAGTTGAGAAACAAACCGACGAGAGTATTAAGGCTCTAAGATCCTATCGAGGAGGCGAATACTTAAGCAATGAGTTTATTGATTGTTTCTGGTGGCTTTCTCCGGGTACCTCACACAGAATGCTATACCGTCTGGGGTACCGATGCACCTCCTAAATCCTGTACCAAGAACACACGCTTAGAGGGGTAAACCGTACCGGACGGTTTACACCTCTCCGATGCCTGAGTGAGAAGCTAATATTGATGTATAGTAAATAAATAGTTGACAAAGGAGTTATTACTCGTAAAAGGTGGTTGTGCTAATGCCCTTATACTCGAGCATGTGAAGGAAGTCTCCCCCATCTCCGATGTGGGACACTAGTTGTTCTTCTGATGCCATATCAGTCCTCCTGTTGTGTAAATAGTTGGGCTGTGTTGGCCTTGCCCAGGGCCCTGGGTGCCCGGGGTGGCATCCCAAATGGGCCTCGCCATGGTGGGTCGTGAACCCGGCCCATGGCATAGTACATGGGAGTACCGATGGAGCCCCGCCGATAGTGCCAAACTTAGTTGAGACTTCCCTAGTATGTACAAGTCCCCCAAGTTCCCGTTCAAGATGTTTCTTGGGTGGGGACTTATTATTGTCTCGGAAGTTTGGCACTAGTGTGCCTATAGGGAGTCCCCCAAGTTCCCGTTCAAGGGATATCTTGAGCGGGTTACGCTGTAGGTAGCTAATCTACACGCTGCGATAGGGTAAGGGTTGAGCCTCCGGTACCCAATGGGGTAGAGAGAGGACTTGGCTCTGATACCCGATGGGGTAGAGAGAGAACATGGCTCTGATACCCGATGGGGTAGAGGAAGTGAGCCTCCGGTACCCAATGGGGTAGAGGATGTGAGCCTCCGGTACCCAATGGGGTAGAGAGAGGACATGACTATGATACCCGATGGGGTAGAGAGAGAACTTGGCTCTGATACCCGATGGGGTAGAGGAAGTGAGCCTCCGGTACCCAATGGGGTAGAGGATGTGAGCCTCCGGTACCCAATGGGGTAGAGAGAGGACATGGCTATGATACCCGATGGGGTAGAGAGAGAACTTGGCTCTGATACCCGATGGGGTAGAGGAAGTGAGCCTCCGGTACCCAATGGGGTAGAGGATGTGAGCCTCCGGTACCCAATGGGGTAGAGAGAGGACATGGCTCTGATACCCGATAGGGTAGAGGAAGTGAGCCTCCGGTACCCAATGGGGTAGAGGATGTGAGCCTCCGGTACCCAATGGGGTAGAGAGAGGACATGGCTCTGATACCCGATGGGGTAGAGGAATTGAGTCTCCGGTACCCAATGGGGTAGAGAGAGAACATGGCTCTGATACCCGATGGGGTAGAGGGAGTGAGCCTCCGGTACCCAATGGGGTAGAGGATGTGAGCCTCCGGTACCCAATGGGGTAGAGAGAGGACATGGCTCTGATACCCGATGGGGTAGAGAGAGAACTTGGCTCTGATACCCGATGGGGTAGAGAGAGAACTTGGCTCTGATACCCGATGGGGTAGAGGAAGTGAGCCTCCGGTACCCAATGGGGTAGAGGATGTGATCCTCCGGTACCCAATGGGGTAGAGAGAGGACATGGCTCTGATACCCGATGGGGTAGAGAGAGAACTTGGCTCTGATACCCGATGGGGTAGAGAGAGTTGGAGCCTCCGGTACCCAATGGGGTAGAGAGAGGACATGGCTCTGATACCCGATGGGGTAGAGGAAGTGAGCCTCTGGTACCCAATGGGGTAGAGGAAGTGAGCCTCCGGTACCCAATGGGGTAGAGAGAGGACATGGCTCTGATACCCGATGGGGTAGAGAGAGAACTTGGCTCTGATACCCGATGGGGTAGAGAGAGGACATGGCTCTGATACCCGATGGGGTAGAGAGAGAACTTGGCTCTGATACCCAATGGGGTAGAGAGAGGACATGGCTCTGATACCCGATGGGGTAGAGAGAGTTGGAGCCTCCGGTACCCAATGGGGTAGAGAGAGGACATGGCTCTGATACCCGATGGGGTAGAGGAAGTGAGCCTCCGGTACCCAATGGGGTAGAGGAAGTGAGCCTCCGGTACCCAATGGGGTAGAGAGAGGACATGGCTCTGATACCCGATGGGGTAGAGAGAGAACTTGGCTCTGATACCCGATGGGGTAGAGAGAGTTGGAGCCTCTTGGTACCCGATGGGGTAGGCGGTGCATGTCAGCCACGTGGGGCATACTGAGTTGTGCAATAAATGCCGGTCCCCTCAACTGACGGTTTTCGAGACGTGGGACACGTGTAGTGATCCTGTGGTTGTGGGCTTTTCGGCTTCGACGGCCCTGATGCTTTGGAGATTGAATTTAAGAGGGAAACAGACTGTTTCCCTTCTCACTTTTTCCGAAATTCTGAGAACTGAGAATTTGCGTTTTGCCCTCTCACCTCTTGTGCTTCTGTTGCTGTGGCTGTGAGGAGTGAAGATGAAAGCTTTGGCCAGATTAGCGACTGCCGGAAAAGAGGTAAGAGAATGTGGTTTGGGTTTTTTGTTTTGTGTTTCTGTTTGGCGTGGGTTTTGGGTTGCTTCGATTTTGCCTGTGTTTCTGGGTTTTGCTTGAATTTCTGGGTTTGCTTGAATTTCTGGGTTTTGCTTTGAATTTCTGGGTTTTGCTTTGAATTTCTGGGTTTTGCTTGAAGTGGGGAGTGATCCGCGCTTCAACGTGGTCTTAGATCTGGTTAGGCTAACCCTTGTGCTTCTGATTCCAGATATAGCGAGTTTTGAGGTTTCCGGTATCGTGATTAGGATGGAATCAGAAACCAAGGGTGGGGATACGGGATCGTCATACCAGTCGTCTGCCAGGCAAGCTGAAGTGGATATCGATCGGTACCTAGCTTCAGTAGGTCAATTAGCAGAGAATACCGGGTCCTCGACGGGGGTGTTCTCGGAGAGCAGTGAGGAGTCCGACGAGGGTGAGAGCGAGGATGGATCTGTGGAGGCCCCCGTAGTCACGGTGGCAATCCCCGAGGGCATACCGAAGCCTAGGTATACACTTACGGACGGGACCGTATGCGACGAACCCGGGAGAAGTATGACGATGAAGGAGATCATCGCCATGCGACTGAAGTGGGGAATACCGGACGCAGTAGAGCTTAGGCCCCTTAAGGAAGGAGAGATGGCCGCGAATCCTGCCCCGGGGTGGGTGGCGCTGCACGAGAACCAGTTCCACCAAGGGTTATCGCTACCGCTGCCCCGGTGCCTACAGTATCTATTGCGGATGCTGAACCTGTCACCGGGGCAGTTGACCCCGAATGCTATTCGCCAAATATATAGTATGATGGCCATGTGGGACTTGTGCCAACAAGGGTGGCCTTCCGTAAATGAATTCCGCGCGGTACACAGGATCCTGTACTCAAGGAAGCTGTCCTGTGCGGGTACGGTGACATTTGCCGCTAGGGATTACGAACCATTAGTTACCGACATGCCCTCGTCGATGAGCAAAAGGTGGAGGAATAAAGTGTTTCTAGCTGGTGGGCGATGGCAGATTAAAAATAAGAAGTGGCATCTGACCGGTACTTTCCAAGCAATCGGGGACCAGGCCTACACTTTATCCGAGGTGGAAAGGAAGAGGATAGCCCGGGTATACGCTGTTTGGAATGAGAAATAGAGGAGCTCTTATAGATTTATCCGGCATTCTATACTTTATAGGCTAGGGCTAGGATGGCTCCCTGGTGAGGCTTAAAAAAAAGTTTTTTTTTTCTTTTGGCTTCTTTTGTTTTTTTTACTAACTATGGAACTGATTGCAGTGAAAGCACCGAAGAGGAAACCCCGGAAAGGCAAAGAGGAGGACAGAATGGACGATAACCAGTTGATGGATATGCTGATGAACCAGGGAGAAGACGCCCTGCACATTGAGGTCGACCTAGGGTCGAAGGCTACGGGTCGGTCCATTGAAGAGACCCTGCTGGAGATCACTGACGCGGGATATGGGGAACCTGATCCCAATGCTCCCGCGACTCAAGTCGAGCAGCCTTCTGCCGCTGACATCATCACCATAGCTGATCCCGGAAGGGAGAAAGTACCGCCCGCCATGTCCATTTCTTCTCGGTCCACTGGGAGCGACGAGGCCCTGCTTCCAGGGGAGAAGAAGAGGTCACACAGGCACCGGCACCGAGGTGATAAACAGGAGGTTACCTATACCGGCCGGGATGTTAAAGGATCCGGTGCGAAGAGGCAGAAGAAAGAACTTCCGGTACCCGAGGCGTCGCCTTCACTTAGCCTACTGGCTCCTGCCATTCCGGTAATCCCTAAGAAGCCCATCAAGCAGCTGCTGAGTGAGTACGGGGTTGCTGATGAAAAATTTGTGCGGTCCATGCTTAGTGATCTGAAGGATATTGATCTCGACCGGGTGCGGGCCAAGGACAATACCCCCAAAGAGAATCGCCGTCTCGCCCGGGAATCTATGATGCGGGTATGGGTTTGCTTCACTCTTGCGACCGATACTTACTGTATATATATTTTAACCGGTGTGTTTGCAGGCACTCTTCAATGTGTACGCGGTTGATGCCAGCGAGGAAGATACTCAACTGAAGGAGGAGGTTAGTAGTCTCTCCGGGCAGGTGAAGTATCTGCATGGTGAGAAGGCCAAGCTGGAGAAGGAGCGGGACTCCTTGAGGCAAAAGATTGAGTCCTTGACTCCACTGGTTGCCGAGATGGACGCGGCAAAGCAGCGGATCGCGGAGCTTGAGGGTGAACTCACTGAGGCGCGGGATGAGGTAAAAAATGCTCGGGACTCTGAGAAGGATGCTGCAGAGTCTGCCACATCATGGAAGGAGAAGGCAGACTACTTGGAGGAGTGTCTTCCCGTGGAGAAGCACGAGGCCGTGGAGGAGTACAAGGCTTCCGAAGAGCTTATTGCGATGCTAGCTGCTGCCCAAGACAAGGCTGTTATCATGAAGTTCAAGGAGTGGGTGGCGGCCGGGTACTTGGATGAAGCCAAATTCAGGCGGGGCCTGCTCGAGAAGAAGAAAGAGAAGGAGGTGGCAACCAAGTCCGGTGCTGGTGGATCCCAAAGTACCGGTGGCAAGCAGTAGTGGAAATTACCATTATTAACTACTTTTTTTTTTTTTTTTTTTGGAATTATCCTTTTCTTGAACAATGGCGTGATTCCTGTGCTTGGTAGTCCAGGCCTTTTGTGAATGGAATTTTTTGAACTTGAATGGGAATTGGAAAGGGATTAAAATTTCTAGGATTTTATACCTTGCTTTAAGCGTTTACTTGCATCACTTATTACCGGAATAGAGTAATTGACAACAGCTATGTCCGGGAATGCCCGGTGTAGGTAAAAAAATGCTAGAAATGGTCTGAATAATTCATTTTTCCATTCAAGTACCACATGGTGGTTAATACAGAATGAGTACCCGATGGGTAGCTTTGCCATAGCTGTATGGCCAAAAAGCAAAAGCTAGGATAAGATGCTCCGGGAGCTACTTGTAATAGTACCGTAGGCGCTGGGTATTCCATGGATGCCGGGATACAACGCCGTCCATGTCCCGGATGAAAAAGGTTGCGGGGCCTACCTCTTCAATGATCTCGTAAGGGCCTGTCCAGGATGGATCCAGTCCCCGGGGCTCTGGGTAGACTTGCTTCATGACCCAGTCCCCCAACTTCAGTGTGCGGGATTGTACCTTGGCATCGTAGTAGCGAGCTATCCTCCGCTTGTTAGCCAAGTTATGCATGTGTGCCACATCCCTTCGTTCCTCTAGTAAATCGGCATCGAGTTGTAGGCCTTCCGAGTTGGTACCCGCATCGAAGTATTCGATCCGGGGACTCTGGACCTGTGTTTCAATAGGGAGTACCGCTTCTGTCCCGAAAGCCATGCAGAATGGGGTCTCTCCGGTGGCCTCTGTTGCCGTGGTCCTGATAGCCCACAACACCTCCGGGAGTTTAGCAGCCCAAAGTCCCTTGGCATCGTCGAGCTTCTTTTTCAGTATCTTCTTGATGATCTTGTTGACAGCCTCGACCTGACCGTTGGTCTGGGGGTGGGCCGGGGATGCATATAAAATTCTGGTGCCCAGGTTCTCTGTGTAAGCCCTCAACTCATCATTGTCAAACTGGGTACCATTGTCCGTGATTATGGTGTCCGGGACTCCAAACCTGCAGTAGATGTTCTTCCACAGGAAATTTTTTACCTTTTCCGTGGTGATGGCGACAAGAGGTTCTGCTTCAACCCACTTTGTTTGATAGTCCACAGCAACGATGGCGTATTTGAATTGTCCCACTGCTGTGGGAAGTTTACCAATCAAGTCCAAACCCCACTGACAGAACGGCCACGGTGCAAGGAGGATGGAGAGGGCAATGGGCGGTGCCCTTGGGATATTTGCATACATTTGGCACTTGTGGCAAGAACTGGATATTGTTTGGGCTAGGGCCGACATGGTTGGCCAGAAATATCCTGCCCTTAGGGTCTTATGTGCGAGAGACCGGGCTCCGGCATGGTTACCGCATACACCAGCATGTATGTCCTTCATTATTTTGTGACCCTCCTCCGGCGTTACACACCTCAGACTGGGGAAGCAGTGGCCTCTCCGGTATAACTTGCCATTCATGATCGTGTATCGAGCTGACCTCAATTGCAGTCTTCTGGCCTCGACCTTATCATCCGGTGCCAGGCCGTCGACCATGTATTTCAAAATTGGGTCCATCCACGAAGCTGTGTTATCCACAGCGAAAATTTCTGACACAGTTTTAGAAGTGCTAGGTCGCTCGAGTATTTCGACTTTAGTGGCTCCATAGGTAGGGCTTGGGGAAGTTGATGCAAGCTTAGCAAGGGCGTCTGCCTTGTCGTTTTCTGCCCTCGGTATTTGAGTAAAAATGTAGGAAGTAAATCTCTGCACTAATGCCCGAGCCAGAGCCTGGTAAGAGGACATGTGGGGTTCCTTTGCCTCGAAGTTACCGCTGACCTGGTTTACTACTAACTGGGAATCATTGAAAATACTAAGGTGCTGCACCCCTAGTTCCCGGGCGATCTGCAGGCCTGCTATGAGTGCCTCGTACTCTGCGGTGTTGTTGGATGCCTTGAAGGCAAATTTGAGGGCGTACTCGTAGACTTGATCGTCCGGGCTAATTAGCAGGATACCGGCGCCACTTGTTTTCTTGTTGGATGCGCCATCAACATATAATCGCCAAGTGCTTGGTGGAGGCGGATCCGGGGCTAGTGGTTTAGGTGATTCCAGGGAAGGGTTATGGGAGGGAATCGCCTCAGAAATAAAATCTGCCGCTGCCTGGCCCTTGATAGCTGTCCGGGGTTGGTCCTTGATATCGAACTCTCCCAGCTCGATGGCCCATTTAATTAACCTGCCCGATGTCTCCGGTTTCTGCAAAACCTGCCTCAGCGGGTGATTAGTGAAAACGGTGATTGAATGTGCTTGGAAGTAATGCCTAAGCTTCCGGGCCGATACCAAGAGGGCCAGTGCTATTTTTTCAATGTCCGGGTACCTGGACTCTGCACCAGTGTACCCCTTTCCCGCATAGTACACCGGGTACTCGCAATCGGAGTCCTTCCTAATCAGAGCTGAGCTTACAGCCGTTGAAGATGCCGCCAGATATATGTAGAGCATTTCTCCCGGAACAGGTTTGTAAAGTAGAGGTACCGCTGATAAGTACGCCTTCAAGCCAATAAAAGCACTCTCGTGCTCAGCTGTCCAGGCTATTACCTCGACGTGCTGGGTTTTTAGCAGTTTGAAGAAAGGAGTACACTTGTCCGTCAGCCTGGAGATGAACCTTGACAGGGCGGCCACCTTGCCTGTAAGAGATTGGACCTCGTTCCGGTAGGTTGGGGATACCATGTCTAATATAGCCTGCACCTTCTCCGGGTTGGCCTCGATCTCCCCCTGTGGCTAATGATGTACCCGAGAAACTTTCCTATCTCGACCCCGAAGATGCACTTCTGCGGGTTAAGCCGCATACCATTGCGTAATATGATGGTAAAGACTATTGACAAGTTGGTAACGTGGTCTTCCGGAGTTAAACTTTTTACCAGCATATCGTCCACGTAAACTTCCATGATAGTACCGATAACCTCCTCAAACATAGAGTTGACGAGTCGCTGATAAGTGGCACCTGCGTTCTTTAATCCGAAAGGCATGACCTGGTAACAATAGAGACCCTTGTCTGTGGTAAAGGCAGTGTGCTCCTCGTCTGCCGGGTTCATTCGAATTTGGTTGTACCCACTGAACGCATCCATGAAACTGAGTAACCGGTACCCAGTAGTGGAGTCGATTAGTTGGTCAATTCGCGGGAGCGGGAAGCTATCCTTGGGGCATGCCCTGTTGAGGTTTGTGTAGTCCACACACATGCGCCATGATCCCTGAGATTTCTTTGGCACCATGACCACGTTGGCTAACCACCGGGGATACGTGACTTCCCTGACAAAGTTGATGGCCATCAACTTCTTTACTTCATCCTGGATAGCCCGGTACTTATCGTGTGTGAAGGCCCTCCTCTTTTGTCTTACCGGTGCTGAATAAGGGATAATACTAAGATTGTGCGTGGCTACCTCCATTGGTATACCGGGCATGTCCTCATATGACCAGGCGAATGCAGATGAGTTTGAGCGGAGGAACGAGATCAATTTTTCCCTGATAACCGGAGACAGTTTAGTACCTATCTTAACAGTCCTGTGCGGGAACTGCTCTGATAGCACCACCTCCTCAATGTCCTCTACGGCACCGGGCCGTTCTTCGTCTGAATCGGTATCATCCCTGGGATCCTCGTACCTGTCCGTCAGAGGGTTAGTAGCCACGGGCAACATCTCAGACTTTCCCTTACCGCGAGATACGGTCAATGAATAACATTTCCTTGCCGCGGCCTGGTCACCCCGGATCGTAGCGATGCCGACCGGGGTTGGCACTTTCATCATCAGCATGTGACCTGCAATGAAGGTTTTCAGACGCCAAAGTGCCGGTCGGCCTAGGATAGCATTATAGGATGAGACGCAGTCCACCACGACGAACTCTGTTTTGATGGTTGAACAATTTGGGCTTTCGCCTACCGTGATCGATAGGTAATCTGATCCGAGTGGTTGGACGATATCCCCTGAAAAGCTAATGAGGGGCTCATTATCCTGCGACAGCTTGGCTCTCCCTCTGTTCAAAGCTTTGTACGCATCGCGAAATAATACGCTAACTGAGGCCCCGGTGTCCACCAGCACCCGGGACATTATATAATGGTCCATTTGGAGCGTGATTAAGAAGGGATCATCATGGGGCATTTTCAGATCGGCTTCCTCTTCCTGCAGGAATGTCACCGATGTCCATCCGGTACCACCGTCTTGTCGCGGGGCCTTGTGGAAGTTGAAAACTTCCGGATGACCGAAACTAGAATTTCGCCTCTTCCTCTGGGGATGTAATTCCTTCGGGCCCCCACCGTGAATCGTGAAGATTTGGCCGTATACGTCCACCGCCCCTATCTCCTTAGCAGGCAGGTACCGTTGAAGCTTGCCCCTCTGGATAAGGGACTCGATAGTATTTTTTAAAGCAACACAGAGATTGGTATTGTGTCCGGCATCCTCATGATAAGTGCAGAACTTTCCGGTATCTTGCTGGGTAAGTTTACTCTTCGGGAACTTCCTTGGGGGTGGGCCCGGTATCTCATCCTTACTTTCGTTCCAAATAGTCTCGTATGAAGCGTTAAGGATTGTGAACACCTCATACCGGGGGGGTGGTGGTGTTCGCGGGGCCTGTTGTACCCCTGGCTCCCGCTGGTGGTGAGTGGTCCCATAACTGTTAGTCCTGGATGAGGACTCTTTGCCTCTTTTGCTCGAGGTATGGGGTGACCTGTCATGACTATGGGCCCACTCCCTCTTTCGTGGCTCATCCCTGACAGTTGAGGCCGAGGTTGGCACCCTTAGCTCTGGTCTGGGGGTGTCCCCGTAGGTTTCGAATTCGGCCTGGGCGTGTCTGATGGCAGTGGCCATCAGCTCGTCGTAGTTGGCTGGAGGATTATGGTTAATCCCATAGAGAAATTCTCCGCGCCTTAAGCCTCTCCTGAAAGCCAGCTCGGCCAGTTCCTTATTAAGGTCCCGGCACTTGGCGGTAGCCGCCTGCCACCGATTTACAAAAGACTTCAAGGTTTCATTCTCTCCCTGCTGGACCTTTAACAGGCCCTTTGGTGTGTGTATCCCATCGGTGCGTAAGATGAATCGAGCTACAAACTTGTCAGCTAACTCCTTGAAGTTCCCTACAGAACCGACCGGCAGTTCGTAGAACCAACTCAAAGCTTCCCCTGACAAGGTTTCCTGGAACATATTACAACACACCTCATCCGTATATCCCTTGGCACTTGTTTGCGAGCGGAAGGCCTGTAGATGCTGGTAGGGGTCTCCAACCCCCGTGTAGTCAATCTTCAGTGGCTTCGACATATCCGCTCGAATGGCTCCTCTAACCTGTTGGGTGAAAGGACCCGGGCGGTCCTCGTAGGTGGCCAAGGCCCTCCAGGTGTCCCTGTTTTCTGCGGCCTGCACCCTTGCCTGCAGAGGATGCAAAGAGTTGCTCATTTGCACAAGTAATGCCGTGTTTGCGTCGGTTACCGGGGGGATATTCGGTACTGGCTGTGGTAACGGTGGTGGTGGTAGATGTCTCAAGCTTTCCGGGAATAATTCTACCGGTACTTGGATTACCCGCTGGGCAGCGTTCACGCCTGTTGCTGGTTGGGATGCCCTAGCCAGGGCCTGGGTGAGCGCCTCGTTGTGCTGGTGCCTCCGGTCCAGTGCTCGAGCCAGCGATGTGTTTTCATCTTCCAGATCCTGCATCTTCTGTTGCGTAAGGCGGTTTGTTTCCCTATCGGTACTCTGTTGTTCCCTATCGATCCTGGATTGTTCCCTGAAGGCTGCTATCTCCGCCCGCATGGACTCCAATTCCGATACCGGAGACACTTGGTCCGGGACATGCGGGTCCAAGGAACCGGGACCATGAATCTCTTCAACACCTGGCGCTTCTGCTGATGAAGTACCCGGAGAGAATATCAATGCCCGGGCGACACTTCTACCCTCTCCTGCCGTTCCTTCCGGCTCAGTCATGATAGCTAACCCCTATCTGGCGCGCCAATGTTTCTGGTGGCTTTCTCCGGGTACCTCACACAGAATGCTATACCGTCTGGGGTACCGATGCACCTCCTAAATCCTGTACCAAGAACACACGCTTAGAGGGGTAAACCGTACCGGACGGTTTACACCTCTCCGATGCCTGAGTGAGAAGCTAATATTGATGTATAGTAAATAAATAGTTGACAAAGGAGTTATTACCCGTAAAAGGTGGTTGTGCTAATGCCCTTATACTCGAGCATGTGAAGGAAGTCTCCCCCATCTCTGATGTGGGACACTAGTTGTTCTTCTGATGCCATATCAGTCCTCCTGTTGTGTAAATAGTTGGGCTGTGTTGGCCTTGCCCAGGGCCCTGGGTGCCCGGGGTGGCATCCCAAATGGGCCTCGCCATGGTGGGTCGTGAACCCGGCCCATGGCATAGTACATGGGAGTACCGATGGAGCCCCGCCGATAGTGCCAAACTTAGTTGAGACTTCCCTAGTATGTACATTGATTATCTCAAACAAGAAGGCATTGTTTCTTCATTAGCTCCTCCTGGAACACCACAACTCAATGGTGTCTCTAAAAGGAGAAATCGAACTTTGTTAGACATGGTTCGTTCCATGATGAGCTATACTGATTTACCTATATCCTTATGGGGATATGCACTTCAAACAACAATTTATTTGTTGAATAGAGTGCCTTCCAAATCCGTCCCACTTACACCATATGAGATGTGATATCGGAAGAAACCAAGTCTGAATCATATTAAGATTTGGGGTTGTCCAGCTTATGTCAAAAGACTAGAAGCAGGCAAGCTTGAAGCTAGATCAAGTAAATGTTTATTTGTGGGATATCCTAAAAGGGCTAAATACAAATTAGTACCCTGTGGTTTAGGTCCAAAATCAATTCAGTCCCTGAACTTCTAATTTCATCAAAAACACCCCTGCACTTTCAATTTTGATCTAATAGGTCCAATTTGTTAGTTTTCTGACAATTGAGTTATTTAACTTGTTAATGTGGCTCATATATGGCCTATGTTTTATGATGTGGTGTCGAGGTGGTCTGCATAGTCAATTTAAGAGTGAGTCCTACTATTAAAAATAAATAGTTTTTCAACAAATAATCCAACTATAACTTGAACCCATAACAGAATATTAACGAATTGGACCTATTAGATCAAAATTGAAAGTGCAGGGGTGTTTTTGATGAAATTAGAAGTCCAGGGACTAAATTGATTTTGGACCTAAATCACAGGGTACTAACTAGTATTTAGCCCATCCTAAAAATATTTAGGATGTTATTTCTATCAACCTGAAAAACAAAAAGTGTTTGTTAGCAGAAATGCCACTTTCCTTGAAAGAGACTATGTCCTTGATAGAAATGTTGAGCAAATGATAGAACTCAAGGAAGTGTCCAACAAGCCACAAACAAACACTTCATCTCCCGATGAACAACTTCCTGAACCAACTATAACACAAACTCCAAGAAGATCTACTAGGATCAGGATACCTCCTAAGAGGTATGGTTTACGTCATGAAAGCCTTGGGGAGTTAAATCTCCTTGGTGACAATCAAAAACCTGCATGATCCTTCTAGTTATAATGAAGCAATGTCAGACATTGACTCAAAGAAATGGCAAGAAGCCATGGAATCCGAGATTGACTCTATGTATACCAATCAAGTCTGGATTCTCGTTGACCCTCCACCTGGTATTAGACCAATTGGAAACAAATGGGTCTTCAAGAAAAAGATAGGCTCAGATGGTAAAATAGAAACCTACAAAGCTAGGTTGGTGGCAAAGGGCTATAAGCAAAGAGATGGCATAGACTATGAAGATACGTTCTCTCATGTTGCCATGGTTAAATCCATTAGGATATTATTTGCTATAGTTGCTCACTATGATTATGAGATATGGCAAATGGACGTAAAGACTGCCTTTCTGAATGGCAACCTTGAGGAAGAGCTTTATATGGATCAACCTGAAGGCTTTGCGTCTAAAGATGACATTCATAAAG
The DNA here is from genome assembly GCF_958449725.1 of Rosa rugosa. NCBI lineage: Eukaryota > Viridiplantae > Streptophyta > Magnoliopsida > Rosales > Rosaceae > Rosa > Rosa rugosa. Next base: position 1,037,315 of record NC_084822.1, on the reverse strand, counting down.
TGTGTAAGCCTCATAGGTCCATCTATGGACTCAAGCAAGCTTCAAGGAGTTGGAACATCTGTTTTGATGATGCAGTCAAATCTTTTGGTTTCACACAAAACATGGATGAACCTTGTGTTTACAAGAAGGTCAGTGGGAGTGCTGTTGTGTTCCTAGTACTTTATGTATATGACATCCTACTCTTTGGGAATGATGTAGGAATGTTATCTTCAATTAAAGTTTGGTTGTCCAAGACCTTCCTTATGAAGGATCTTGGAGAAGCTGCCTATGTACTAGAAATAAAGATCTATAGAGACAGATCAAAAAGATTAATTGGATTATCTCAATCCTTGTACATAGACAAAGTGCTGAATAGATTTCACATGGAACAATCTAGGAAGGGTTTTCTGCCTGTCAGACATGGGATTCACCTTTCTAAAAAAATGTTCCCACAAACGATTGAGGAATTGCAAAAGATGAGCAAAATCCCCTATGCGTTTGCAATAGGGAGCCTCATGTATGCGATGCTAAGCACTAAACCTGATATTAGTTATGGCGTAAGCATAACCAGTCGATATCAGTCCAATCCAGGTTTAGAATATTGGAATGCTGTTAAGAATATCCTCAAATACTTGAGAAGGACTAAAGATTTATTCCTCGTTTATGGAGGTGGTGATTTGCAATCAGAGTTGCAAGTGGAAGCATACACAGACTCAGATTTTCAATCTGATATGAATGACAAAAAATCCACATCAGGATTTGTCTTCACCTTGAATTGAGGTGCAGTAAATTGGAGAAGCTGCAAACAAAGCGTTATTGCAGATTCCACTACTGAGGTAGAATTCATTGCAGCTGCAGAGGCTGCAAAGGAAGCAGTTTCGATGAAAAAGTTCATCACTGAACTTGATGTTGTTCCTACCATTGAGTCACCGATTCCACTTTACTGTGACAACAATGGGGCAATTGCTCGAGCCAAGGAACCAAGGTCTCATCAAAAATCCAAACACATCGAAAGACGTTTCCATATCATAAGGGAGATTGTTAATCGTGGAGACATTAACATTCTCAAAGTAGCATCTGTTGATAACATATCGGATCCATTCACTAAGCCTTTATCACAAGTAAAGTTAGAACGACATCTTGAGAAGATGGGTGTACGTTTCATGGCTGATTGGGTTTAGTACAAGTGGGAGATTGAAGGAGTTGTGTCCTAACACAATCATTTTGATGAAATTATTATTAAGGGCAAGTTTATTGTTCATTGCTTATATTTAATATTTGATTGAACAAGGTCCAAGGAATATGAGTTAAAGAGAAAGTTAGCTAAAGAGTTAGTGATACGCTCAAAATGAGTGTCAATTTAACCCTGTAAAATGTCATCGTTAGTATAGAATAAGTAGAGATCGTTCAAGCCGGGGATTGAGGGTACACTTGTAATTTCATAAACAAATAAAGAATTGTGTATAAATATAAAGTATTATTTACCAAGTTGAAACAAAGAACAGGAATATAAAAGTAAATACAAATAAATAAAGCACAAACACAAAATCTAAATAAAAACTAATTCTAACACAAGACTAACTAAAAAAACACACATGAACTGAAACTTTAAACCTAAAAACTAAACAAAGTTCACTAATTTTTTTAAGGTATTTTCAGATTATATTTGAAATATTTACAAGTACGAAAAACTAAAAACGCAAACTTATATACAAGAACACATATCACGAAATCAAAGAAAGGTTTTTTTGGGGGGGGGGGGTTTGATTTAGGTTTTTCGAAAATTAAAAGAAACAAAGTCAAGAAAATATATAAACACAAATACAAGAATGGAACATATGAAACAAAGATCAAAACCAATTCCATAATCAAATTCGATTCAACCCTATAATTGTTCATCTAAGTCATGAGAAAGAAGTTGATCATGTGAAACATTCAAAGCAAATGATTTCCCATATTTTACTTTCCATCACTAATTAACCTAAGTGAAAGCACAAAGACCAATCCTATCAAACATGCAATCAAATTCTAGAAAGCTAGATCATCAAAACATGTTTAACGCATGAAGAACAAAGAGAAAGGTTATCAACTTAAGTGTACAACTTAGTATGAATAAGTTCATCTAATTGCAATCCTTTTCAATTAAATTCGACTCTTGTTCAAAGCCTTTACTACTTTTGATTCAAGTTCACAAAACAATTAGGTGAATCATGTTCTTAAATCTAGCAACAATCATATGTAAACCCTAGATGTTTCGAACCACATAAGATAAACACATAAAGGATACCAATCAAGCAAATTTAATTGAACAATCTCACATAAGCAACTTTGGAATCACAAATATAGGAATCGAAAACTTTTATTCAATCATAAGAATTAGGCTTAAACTTTGCCTCAATGTTATTGTTAACTAGACATAACCAACGAAATCAAGCAAGGAAAAATCAAAAGTGATTACAAAGGAAGAGGTTGAATTACACCGTGAATGGAGATGGCGATGAAGAACTTGAACGTTTGAACTCTTGAATATTGGAAGCAAGCTTCAAAACTCACGGCTTCAAGGTGGATGATGGAGGGATATGATGCTCATGGTTTCTTCTTCCTTGTTCCTTACCTTGCTTGAAACGTAGAAGATGAACTAGAGAATGGAGAGAAAATGGATAGAGGAAGAAGATAGAAAATTGTTTGATTATGATCTGTTTTTTTTGGTCACCCTCCTCTCTTTATTTATAGCCTTGGTGTCATGATTATGGCTTCATAATTTGATCAACAGGAATCTGCCACAAGCAAGTATAAATCAATTTGATTTAGAACTCCCTAAATATCTCTTTTAGGTTGTAGAAACCAAATTGAGTTAGAACTTCTTTGACACAAAACAGATTTCCGGCAGACTTGACCTCAGTACACTAAAACCGTCATAACTTCTTCAAAAAAATAGATAGGGAAAATTTCATAAACAGTACACTAAGTAAAGACCACTAATAATTCTTATACATAAAGTTCCAAACCAAACATTTCGGTACACGAAATCTGAAACTCGACCCACTATCAGTACACGACGTCAATTTTTGACACCAAAATGTCCATTATGCCCTCAGTTTTTTTTTTAATAATTTTTTTTTCTGTTATTTTTTTTCTATTATTTTTTTTCCTTCTTTTTTTCTGTTATTTTTTTTCCTTCGTTTTTTCTGTTATTTTTTTCTATTATTTTTTTCCTTCTTTTTTTCTGTTATTTTTTTTTCCTTCGTTTTTTCTGTTATTTTTTTCTATTATTTTTTTTCCTTCGTTTTTTTTGTTATTTTTTTTCCTTTGTTTTTATCTCTTTCTTCTTCCTTCTTCCGGGCTCACTCCCTCGCTTCCAACGCCGCCTTCCTCACCTCCACGCTCACTCCCTCGCTTCCAATGCCGCCCTTGCCCTCCAATTGGTGAGATTTATGGTCCTACAGCTTATATTTGTAACTCAGCCAATATTTAGTCATGTGAAAAGAAAGAAAGAGATAAAAATGAAGGAAAAAAAACGAAGGAAGAAAAAAAAAATAACAGAAAAAATTAAGGAAAAAAAATAATAGAAAAAAAAACAGAAAAAATGAAGGAAAAAAATAATAGAAAAAAAAAACAGATAAAACAAAGGAAAAAAAATAACAGAAAAAAAAAAATAGAAAAAAAGAAGGAAAAAAAATGAAGGAAAAAAAAACAGAAAAAATGAAGGAAAAAAAAAACAGAAAAAACGAAGGAAAAAAAAATAACAGAAAAAAAAATTTATTAAAAAAAAAAAGAACTGAGGGCATAATGGACATTTTGGTGTAAAAAATTGACGTCGTGTACTGATAGTGGGTCGAGTTTCAGATTTCGTGTACCGAAATGTTTGGTTTGGAACTTTATGTATAAGAATTATTAGTAGCCTTTACTTGGTGTACTGTTTGCGAAATTTTCCCAAATAGATATTGATGCGCTGTAAAACGTTCTGAAAACTAGACATCCGTAGCTTTCCAACCATATATAGATCATAATTTTCTGAGTTCAGAGCTGTCCTCAGGGCTCTGTTGAATTTGACTGATCTGCACAGGCAGATTCCGAATCTGTAATGGATTTGACTTTTAAAGCACAACTTGTGTCCAATTTGGTAATGATCTTCTTGAGACTTTTAGATGCTTCATGGATGTTCTATACACTTCTCCTAGCTTCCACAGGTCTCCTAGTATGAGTAGAACTCAATTTCTTCATTTCTTTCCATTTTCACGCCTTGTATGCTCTCCTTAGCCATTTTTGGACTTTGAGACTTAATTTTACTTGTAAAACACTAACTAAGTTAAATTGATCAAGATAAAGGAAATAACTTAGCAAAATATAGAGTTTAAACATTATAAACGTCACATTTTACGCTCTTATCAAATTCCCCCACACTTAATTTTTGCTAGTCCCTTAGCAAAATCAAAAACTAACAAACCAAAAAGACTAAGACACAAAAGAAAGAAACCAACGAAAAATTGACTAAGTATGGAAACAAAAACACAAAGACTCAAAGAAACCAAAAACGTAAAACACAAAGCAAAACACAAAGAAGAAAAACGTCACACATAAAAGACTAAAACAAAAACTAAATTCAAAGACAAAGACCAAGTTGTTGACATCACAAAGACCTCTATTGCCCTTTAACATATTGTCTCAGAAATCTCATACTTTCAAGTCACCAAGATTAGCACTTAACCAAGAATCACATCATCAAGATATTCAAGAGCTAATTACAAAATATAATCCACATATAAGCATGTAAGACTTGGGGGTAAACAATGGCGATGGGTGGAGCTCAACATATTTCAAACAAGTCATGATTCAAACCTCACATGGATATATCACTCTTTCTTCTCTCAGATTCAAGGCTCATGCTTAAAAGCTTATAATCACTCAATTATATGTGAGAGAAAATATTTTGAGGCAATCAAATAGCTCACATATATAAGAAATGAAAAGCACTTTGTGAATATAATTTTTCAAGATCTCATGAAAGATATCAACTACATGCACGAATAAACCGAAGCCATAAGTTCAACAGTTATAACTCATCTCCACAAATCAAAGGCTGCCCCATTTTAAGGATAAAAAAGGTCTTTATAAAAGGTTGTAATGGGGCCAAAGCTTAAGGTTTAAAGAAACAAAGGGATAGGAAAATCACAAAGTATCCTAAAAACCTAGTGGAGCACTTATTAATGTAGAGAGACTAAATTTCGAATCCACCATGCAAACATGACGCCATGTATCCTCCAAAGCTTTATAAAGGGGCCAAGTGGCATCATGTTGGGCCTATGTTTCATTCTAACATTCTCTTGAACAAGTGTGAATTGGACAAAGACCAAATTTCTCAACAATGGGCCTTCACTTTAAAACAAACTCCAAATCCACTAAGTTAGGGGACTAAAATCCATAAACATAAACAATAACACAACTTTTTTTTTTTTTTTTTATATTGCCGTAATATTCTTTTTTTTCTTTTTTTTTTCTTTCGATTTCATTTTTTTTTTCCGGCAAATACATACAAACATTACATATGGACAAGTCTACCTTCACACTTGAACTTCTTCATGTCTTCAAAAGTCTTTCTTGACGCCAAAACTCCAAGTAAAGTCTCAAAAATATCCTCCACTAAGTCTTTAGAACAAAGGGTAAAGATATAACTATACTAAGGTTAAGGATTAAGGAATTTTGATGGTGATGAAATAAAAAGGCTCAATGTAGGCTCAAAATGGTTAAACTAGGGGAGTCCCATGACGGGCACAAATAAGGACACAGGCTATATTTGGCTATGGTGGTAAAAATCCTAAGTGCCTTTAATCCTTTCCGAAATCAGGGACATGTATTGATAAAAGTTTCAACAAGCATAAAAGTGAATTCTAGTATTCTCTAGTCCATCAAACTTAATCTATGGCATGTAATCAATCAAGATGAAAGAATAATGAGATCAACAAAATCATCGCCAAGAAAATAAGAGTATAATTCATTTTTTTCATTAATCACTCAACAAAGAAAGGGCACATGGCTCAAATTCTCACAAGGGTTATTATGAATCATAACTTATCATCCACATGTTCATATTCTGTACCACAGTTACGCATGCACCATATCTACTACACATTCATATGCTTTTCATAAATCATTGTCACGCCCCGAATTTTGAATAATAAATTCAAATCCGAAACCTGAATAATTACAATTACAAAAAACCAAATCTCGAAACTTCGAGTTCATTATTACAATTCACTCTCACAATATATTATAAAGCTCAAATGAGCATAACACACCTCACAACTTACAATTGTTGTAAAACTCTAACAATTGCTCTAACCGCACGATCACCGTCCTGGTTCTCCTGTCCTGTAGGATTACCCGCTACACAATTTGAATAGTGTACCGGGAGTTGCAACAACACAAAACCCGGTAAGCTTTTTACAGCCAGTATGAGTAAACAAGAAAGAACTGTTGATTTATTAGATTTCAAGACTACCACAAACCCACGTTACTTTCTCACTCTCATATATATATATAGACACTTATGAGTTACTCTCAATTTAGCTCATAAGATCACTCACTCTCATATATATATGTAGACACTTATGAGTTACTCTCAATTTAGCTCATAAGATCCCTCACTCTCATATATATATATAGACACTTATGAGTTACTCTCAAATTCGCTCATAAGATTTCCCAACATTTGGTAGACAGACTCATATATATATATAGACCCTTATGAGTTACTCTCAATTTCCCTCATAAGGTTACCATATATATATTGACACTTATGAGTTACTCTCAATTTCACTCATAAGGTCACTCCACATTTGGCAGACAGACTAGAGCTCTAACTGAACGTAACCACTCGTCCGGCCACAGACGTGATTACGATTTAGTACTATTAATAACCACCAGCCCGGTACGAGAGCGTGATTCACTAATAGATGCCATGGTCACCTCGTGACCTAGTGATCTCCACAGATCACAACAATTTATTGTTCCTCAACAATAAAACTCAACACCTCTCACAATATATTGTTTCTCAACAATAACTCAACACAACTCCAACAATACATATTATTTCACGTAATAATATATATACAGACATTCACACAGGAATGTCTAATACACCAACAATAGTTCATATGATTGCAAAATAAAGCAATTAAATATATTGGGTTCGTAATATGAACCACGTGAGGTTTACTCACCTCGATAATCCCGCTGCGTCTTCAATTCAGCTCAAAATACGATCCACAATCGTCCACCAACTCAAACCGTCAATCACCTAGTCCAATAATGATCTTGACTTAGCCAACAACTCAAATATGTAATTAAACGACGATCCAACGCTCAGATTCAAATTAAACGATGATCCAACGGTCGGATCTGAATTTAATGATGATCCAACGGTCGGATCCTCACGGATCGCCTTTAGGATCATCCTCCAAAATTATCACGAAGATCCAACGGTCAGATCTTCCTGAATCGCCTTTACTAACATCTCCACAAAATTATATGAAAATCCGACGGTCAGATTCTCACGAATCGCCTTCCGAATCACTATTTCTCAATTATACGAAGATCCAACGGTCGGATCTTCGCCCGTGACCTCACAAGGTCACCGGGACAGTCATACGATCAACATATCCAAAATTGAAGCAAAACCGATGGTCAGATCTTCACAGATCGTAAACCGAAGATAAACGTAAAAACGTTAAATAGTAACGTCGAAACGTAAATCCACTATTTATCAACCTTTTCTAACATGACCATGTTATATATCAAAACGCTCGTATGGATGCATAGATCATCGCCTAGATAATGAAAACTCGAAATATGGTCTGATGCGCCGCCACAAGCGGTGGTCAGTGGGCGGTCAACGCGGCGGTCAACTCCGGTCAACCACCTCAGATGGCAAAGTGACCAACTACAAACTGGTTCAAAATGAAAGGGTGATCGACTTCCATACCTGGAGCTAAGTCTGGTTTGGCCTAGATCGTCCTAGATCAAGCGTTGAAGTTGGATTAATCCGGAGCGTCTGATCAGATTCCAGATTAAATCAGGGACGTCGAAAAAGTCAAACCATGATCTAGCGTTCTATACAAAAAATCGTGATGAAAGGCTTACATGGGGATGATCAGCATGAGGAGGAGATCACGAAAATGGGGACGATCGGCCCATGCAACGCCGGAAAAATGGTTTTCCGGTCGGGTCGGGTTCACCTAGCTGGGGTGTCTTCGATCTCCATCTGGGGGCAGCGGCGGGGCAAGGCGGTGGCAGGGAGCGGCTGGGCGGCTCGAGGCGACCTCGGGGAGGGCCGGGTCGTGGCCGGAGGAAGAGCGACGGCGCCGCTGGCGTCGGGTCGGGTCGGCGGGTCGGCAAGGGTGGGGAGGGTTTTGCGCGAGAGAGAGAGAGAGAGGGGGGACTATTCCGCAAAAAAACAAATTTTTTGTCCTTAATGAAAAAAAATCAGATATTTTTCCTATTTATAGAAAATTCCCAATTTTCAAATATTCATAACTTAATCATACGAACTCTGAATATTGCGTTCCAAATGTCCACGAACTCGTATCGACGAGCTCTACAACTTTCATGAAGGAAGTTTTCCCAAATTTTGAACGTATAAAAAGTCAACTTTGTTGACCCCCTAAAAACGTTCGTTTTCGAAAATAAAATCGTTCGAACTAATTCCACAACTTTTCCAAGCTTCGTACTCGCTCCTACTATCGTGAAATCATTTCTAAAAAAACCACGGAATTTAATTTGGATTTTCCGGGGTATTACAGTCTACCCTCCTTAAAGAAATTTCGTCCCGAAATTTGAGCGTAAGTCAATTCCTCTTGATTAAGGTTGACCTAACCATCGAATCTCCATCTTTCCCAAAGCTGTAGTAATCTACAAAGCCTCAACCTTTGTATAAAAATACATTCCTATGGCCACTAAATCCTTTCATCACAAACGTAAACTCACACAACAACTGCTCAACAACACTCCACATCACATACACAAAATCGTCACATGGATCATCTCATAGATCCTCACTCTGTACTGGCATACAAGCACAGTAAACACTCCCACAAAGTGTTTCGCTACTCAATTAGCATCACGGTAAATCTCCATAGTAAAACTTAAGCATGCACCACTCTTCACAACCATAGAGATGCATCACTCAAAACAAATCATCCCCAAAAGCACGCCAATTAATTATGTCACCCAATGATGATGACTTGGGCTTGCTCAATCCTTGGGCTAAGCACTAGGGCTGGCCAATTGGGCCGAAGAAACCGAACCATCCACATTTCGAACCGGCCCAAACCACTTTGGGTTTAACATTTGGGCCTACTATTCGGGCCGAACAATTGGGCTTACTATTTGGGCCTACCAATCGGCCCACCAACTTCCAGCTCGGCTACGGTATGAAATTGTACATACCGTATATACGTATACATACCGTACAGATCGTGTATACGTATGCATACCGTACAACTGTATATACGTATGCATACTGTACAGACCGTATATACGTATGTATACCGTACATACCGTATATACGTCCGTATATCAAGCATATACGAGACCCAAAAATATTTGTAAGAGGTAGGGTTCGAACTCCCGACCTCAAACACGAAGGTTTTGCTCCCAACCACTGAAGCAAGAGCTGCCTTCATTAATATATGCTCACGTGTTATATTTATTATGTCATAAGTGACATAAATGAAATAACGGGGAAGGCAAGGTTCGAAACCTCAACCTGCCGCACGAAACCTTTGTCCCCCAACCACTGGAGCACAAGCTGTGCTTAATATAATGTGTACAAATTTTATACTTATTATGTCATAAACGAACATAATAAAAATAAACGAGAGGCGAGGTTCGAACCTCAGACCTCTTGTACACGAACTGTACACTCAACCACTCGAGCACGGCTGCTCACGTTATTATCCATACCAATCCTTTTATTTAAACCAACTGTTTCAACTGTTTCAACAATTCGGCCCAAAACATCCAAGACTGTTGCAGAAACCCAGCCCAACGTATCCAAAACTGTTTCAGAAACTCGGCCCATCATGTCCAAAACTGTTTCTGAAACTCGGCCCATCAGGCCTCCACCCACAGCTACAGTGATGCCTTGATCCGAGACAGGCCCAAGTACGGCCCACTTGTGTCACGGCTTATCCCTTCCGTGATTTACGGCAGTCAAATCTGCTTTCGGCTAAAGCTGTCTGCCACAGCATCTCGAGGTTCGGCCTGTCCCCTTACACGCTCTCCACGCGCCAACAACTTTTCCGGGTTTTCGGATGACTTTAATCCAACGCGTGGATTCAAATTCTGAGATCGTTCATCCAACGGTGGAGATCTGCTCACCTTGTTCTATAAATAGGTGCATTCTGGGGAAAAACTGTTCACTCCAAAAGAAAAGAAATTTTCTTCCGAGCTCAAGCCTTTCTCTCTCAACTCTTCAGCCTTTCTCTTCTCAAATCCTTTCTTCATCAATTTCAATCCTTCTCTTCTGATCTTCTCTCCCATCTAGTTGATTCAATCCCATCTTTCCTCTGAACTTTCAGATCTTCAATCTTTTCCTCCAAATCTTCAATCCTTCTTTCTCAGATCTTTTCTTCCATTTGAAGATTCGATCCCATCTTTCCTCTGAGAATCTCAGATCTCCAATCACCAGTTCAACAACTCCAATCCTTCTAACAAAATCTCCCTCAAACACTAAACCATGTATTCCTCGATTTCCACATCCTCTCACCCCATGACCCAAGAGCCACGAACTCTGCAACTAATGGAGCTCCAAACCCCGCAACAAATGGAACCACAACAACAGCAACCAACAGAGGAGGGAGGAAACACCCAAGCAGCTGGAAGTAGTGCCAACATGGATTTCTGGCGAAGCCGTACCAGGTGGATTCCTACTCCAGAACAAATAAGAATCCTCAAGGATCTTTACTACGTCAAGGGATTTAAGTGCCCAACTACAGAGCAGATTCACGAGATCTGTCTCCAGCTGAACCAGTATGGGTATGTTGAGGGTAAGAACATTTACTTTTGGTTCCAGAACGTCAGGGCTCGAGAGAAGCAGATGAATAGGTGTAATCAGGCTGCTCCAGTGCCCATGAGAACTAGTTCTCTTGGTACTGGTAGATCCATTGATCTCAATTTTGGGTCCACTGGTTCTACTGGTGCTGGTGGATCCATCGACATCAATTTTGGGCCAGCTGGTGGATCCATTGACATCAATTTTGGGTCCACTAGTTCTACTGATGATGGTAGATCCATTGATCTCAACTTTGGTTCCACCTATTCTACTGGTAATGAAGGATTTCTTGATTTAAATTCTGTTTCATATTCTTCCTCACACTTCAACACTAATACTAGTACAACTCTTTTGGCACAACAGGAGGACAAACATCCCTGCAACAACGAGGAGGAGATCACCAGGAGGTTCAAACTCTTCCTCTGTTCCCCGTGCACGGCGAGGACGTCTTTGGTAACCTGAAGGCTACTTCCGAGGAAGGTAGCGCTTTTGGTTACTATTCTGGTGGCTCAGGCGGTTACCACAGTGGCTCAAACGTTTCTCTTGAGCTCAGCCTCAACCCATCCGGAGCTGCTGACTAGGCTTAGTATAGCATAGTCCTCGCTTTTTTTTTTTTTTTTTGTAATATAAACTCAATAAGATGGTGTGCATGTTTTCTTTCCTGTTTGTTTAACCAACAACAACACCAAGGATCGAACCTTGGTCACCCAATACTGTTTTCAAAACCATAAACAACTCTACTGCACACATCTTTCATAATGATGCAATAAAAACAATCACTCAAAAAGAATCCAACAATCAATTAAGTCGCATCGAGGTCTAGCTAGTATCCTCTGAGTCAAACCAAACACAACAATTTCATCGATAGGATTAGGGATTTATAAAGCTAAACACATCCTGAGTTAGCTAGGAAAAACCCACGTTTTTAGAGTTACTCTTACAACTCTTATAGAATCTCGATAATTCCATCTATCAATTGTTTCAACAAAAACTCACCACAATTCAATCCCTAACATTTAGCGATTCAGAAATCAAATCAAACTCCATATCACATAGTAATTCACTTGAACCACTATGGATACCTAACAAAATCACTAAAATCAATATCCGAAATTGCGTTTAACTATAACACCTAAAATCAATCACCAAAGGCACACACTCTCATCCAACATCATTCACAAGAACTGATTCTAACTCTCCCAATTAATTACACCAAAATCAACTCCATTGCAAAACTTTAAGTGTCCCGCCTACTTAAACTTAAAACACACAACAACTTCAAATTCACTGCAGCCCATCTCCATACTACGATCCAAAACTTAAGAAAACTAGTTCACCACACAAAGGCCACAAAATTCAATTTCATTCACTTGAACAAAACTATATTCACAAGTCACGGTCAGGTCATCAACCCATGGTGTTCAAATGAATAAATTTCAAATCCAGTTTTCCTTGTGAATCGTAACGTATCGTTCCAAAATGATGCAAGTAACATCAACCACGTATATAAGACACATCTCGCGAACTCAATTCAAATTCAGAATCACCAAAACTACTACTAATTCCAATTCTACCAACAATCCTGATTCTGAAGGAATTATAGTACTCAACGACAACCCAAAACAATGGTCTCTCCTCTCTAACCATCGAGCACAAAATAAAATTCTTGTCTCGCACCTTAAACCCTGCTTAACAACTTACAAGCACAAGGAAGAAGTAACCGCAATAATTCCTTCCCTAACCGCAACACTACTCACAACTCCACATGAGTCAAGAATCTATTCAAGAACATTAGTATATCCAACTTAAAAAGGCAAAATTACCATCGATTAATACTCGTATCCACATTACAGACGAGCATAGGTCCAGACCATGCCTTCAACCAAACACTTCAACAATCAAAAGAACCTCATTTCCATAAAACAATCCTCGTTGACTTAACAGAGTTGAATCAAGAGGTTCCTATTCCTCAAGGATTGTAACTCGCGGCCACTGAACTTATTCTCATACGAACCTACAAGACAACTGTAAGGTTCTAAGTACAACCCCTTCGAATATCCATCACCTAAGGAGTATAGTATGCTTGGCTAATACTTGTATAACACTTAAAACACAGTATAAGTCAAATACAAATTCATATTAACCAAGTCAATACTATAGGGAATGTATTCATGTTCCCTAAACGACCTAGCGGCCTAAACAACTCCCAACACTCACGCATACCCAATGACTTAGCCAATACCAAAGAGCACACGATGGGGATCCGCTGCAGACGGGCCATCACTCGGAAGGTATTGACACATCACCAAATATGCACCTTACGCTCTGATACCAAACTGTCACGCCCCGAATTTTGAATAATAAATTCAAATCCGAAACCTGAATAATTACAATTACAAAAAACCAAATCTCGAAACTTCGAGTTCATTATTACAATTCACTCTCACAATATATTATAAAGCTCAAATGAGCATAACACACCTCACAACTTACAATTGTTGTAAAACTCTAACAATTGCTCTAACCGCACGATCACCGTCCTGGTTCTCCTGTCCTGTAGGATTACCCGCTACACAATTTGAATAGTGTACCGGGAGTTGCAACAACACAAAACCCGGTAAGCTTTTTACAGCCAGTATGAGTAAACAAGAAAGAACTGTTGATTTATTAGATTTCAAGACTACCACAAACCCACGTTACTTTCTCACTCTCATATATACATATAGACACTTATGAGTTACTCTCAATTTAGCTCATAAGATCACTCACTCTCATATATATATGTAGACACTTATGAGTTACTCTCAATTTAGCTCATAAGATCCCTCACTCTCATATATATATATAGACACTTATGAGTTACTCTCAAATTCGCTCATAAGATTTCCCAACATTTGGTAGACAGACTCATATATATATATAGACCCTTATGAGTTACTCTCAATTTCCCTCATAAGGTTACCATATATATATTGACACTTATGAGTTACTCTCAATTTCACTCATAAGGTCACTCCACATTTGGCAGACAGACTAGAGCTCTAACTGAACGTAACCACTCGTCCGGCCACAGACGTGATTACGATTTAGTACTATTAATAACCACCAGCCCGGTACGAGAGCGTGATTCACTAATAGATGCCATGGTCACCTCGTGACCTAGTGATCTCCACAGATCACAACAATTTATTGTTCCTCAACAATAAAACTCAACACCTCTCACAATATATTGTTTCTCAACAATAACTCAACACAACTCCAACAATACATATTATTTCACGTAATAATATATATACAGACATTCACACAGGAATGTCTAATACACCAACAATAGTTCATATGATTGCAAAATAAAGCAATTAAATATATTGGGTTCGTAATATGAACCACGTGAGGTTTACTCACCTCGATAATCCCGCTGCGTCTTCAATTCAGCTCAAAATACGATCCACAATCGTCCACCAACTCAAACCGTCAATCACCTAGTCCAATAATGATCTTGACTTAGCCAACAACTCAAATATGTAATTAAACGACGATCCAACGCTCAGATTCAAATTAAACGATGATCCAACGGTCGGATCTGAATTTAATGATGATCCAACGGTCGGATCCTCACGGATCGCCTTTAGGATCATCCTCCAAAATTATCACGAAGATCCAACGGTCAGATCTTCCTGAATCGCCTTTACTAACATCTCCACAAAATTATATGAAAATCCGACGGTCAGATTCTCACGAATCGCCTTCCGAATCACTATTTCTCAATTATACGAAGATCCAACGGTCGGATCTTCGCCCGTGACCTCACAAGGTCACCGGGACAGTCATACAATCAACATATCCAAAATTGAAGCAAAACCGATGGTCAGATCTTCACAGATCGTAAACCGAAGATAAACGTAAAAACGTTAAATAGTAACGTCGAAACGTAAATCCACTATTTATCAACCTTTTCTAACATGACCATGTTATATATCAAAACGCTCGTATGGATGCATAGATCATCGCCTAGATAATGAAAACTCGAAATATGGTCTGATGCGCCGCCACAAGCGGTGGTCAGTGGGCGGTCAACGCGGCGGTCAACGCCGGTCAACCACCTCAGATGGCAAAGTGACCAACTACAAACTGGTTCAAAATGAAAGGGTGATCGACTTCCATACCTGGAGCTAAGTCTGGTTTGGCCTAGATCGTCCTAGATCAAGCGTTGAAGTTGGATTAATCCGGAGCGTCTGATCAGATTCCAGATTAAATCAGGGACGTCGAAAAAGTCAAACCATGATCTAGCGTTCTATACAAAAAATCGTGATGAAAGGCTTACATGGGGATGATCAGCATGAGGAGGAGATCACGAAAATGGGGACGATCGGCCCATGCAACGCCGGAAAAATGGTTTTCCGGTCGGGTCGGGTTCACCTAGCTGGGGTGTCTTCGATCTCCATCTGGGGGCAGCGGCGGGGCAAAGCGGTGGCAGGGAGCGGCTGGGCGGCTCGAGGCGACCTCGGGGAGGGCCGGGTCGTGGCCGGAGGAAGAGCGACGGCGCCGCTGGCGTCGGGTCGGGTCGGCGGGTCGGCAAGGGTGGGGAGGGTTTTGCGCGAGAGAGAGAGAGAGAGGGGGGACTATTCCGCAAAAAAACAAATTTTTTGTCCTTAATGAAAAAAAATCAGATATTTTTCCTATTTATAGAAAATTCCCAATTTTCAAATATTCATAACTTAATCATACGAACTCTGAATATTGCGTTCCACATGTCCACGAACTCGTATCGACGAGCTCTACAACTTTCATGAAGGAAGTTTTCCCAAATTTTGAACGTATAAAAAGTCAACTTTGTTGACCCCCTAAAAACGTTCGTTTTCGAAAATAAAATCGTTCGAACTAATTCCACAACTTTTCCAAGCTTCGTACTCGCTCCTACTATCGTGAAATCATTTCTAAAAAAACCACGGAATTTAATTTGGATTTTCCGGGGTATTACAATCATAATTAACCAAAGAATATCATCAAATATTATCCCAATCTTGTGATCCTCTTTTAGCCTTAATTTCAAAGATATAAGCTCATCCTAGACAGTTAAAAGACATCCTAAGACTCAAAGAAAAAAACAATTTTTTTTTTTTAATATTTTTTTTTTACAATTAAATTTAATTTCAACACTTAGGTACGGGAACAGGGAGTCTCGATGTGCAATGGGACTGAAACAGCTACCCTTTTTCAAGACTATGTTTAATCCAATATACCTTAGTGTATCACAACATTTTCTTTTGTTATAAACATTTTTTTTTCTTTATATGACTACAAAAACTAACTACTAAAAACTTTCTTTATATGACTACAAAAACTAACTGCTAAAAACACAATAAAGCAATAATCCTTCCCCCATACTTAATTCATGCATTGTCCTCAATGTATAAACAAATATGAAGCATGCAAAGCATAAATCAAGCATAGAAGAGAAAGTTATCGCAACGAAACCTAAAACAACTTAAAATTCATGAAAATAAAAGAGAAGGAAGAGTTCAAGAAAGCAAATCTGCGTTTGATGGCTCCTCCACAGCTACGGTTTAAATGGGTTGCCTCTCATGCAGCGCTTAATGTTTAAAGTCTTTCAGCCTAGACTTGTACTTCCAGTTATTCCTTTGGTTGGAGGAGAAGCGTGTGGAGAGTGGCAGCCCTTTGGCTGGTTTCAGTCTCCAAAAGAGGGTCCTCATGGTATGATGCAGCAGCGTCCTTGCGAGGAAATCCAGGAGGATAACTCTGCATGTTATTGACTTCCTGAGCAAGCTTGTTCATTGCAGTGTGACAGCGGATCAAAGAGAAGTTCATCTCAGAGGTGTAATCGATCATGCATGTGACTCACCAATCTGTCACCATAATACCATTGATAGGAGCATTTTAATGTGATATTTTAATAGTTAATTCCTCACATTTTGCTTAGTTAATTCCTTAACGAATCGATTTTTAATTCAATTTTTATTTTTAGGTACATTGGAGTAGATGATGATGAAATAAGTGTTAGGTCCATAAAATGATGGATAAAAATGGAAATGCACTAAAAAGGTCAACTTTACACATTTTCCTACTCCGGCTAGGAGAAACCAAGCCAAGCAAGGAAGAAGGAGCGACCACCTGACCAACTGAACTTCAAATGAGCTGAAACCTTCCAGATCTATTCTAGACATCCTAAGAAACATTTCTTATGAAGAGTGCAAGAGCCAAATAGAAGTGAAAGGCCTTCAAACAGTCAGCCCAATTTTCTGCAGAAGCAAAATTGAAAAACTGGACCTGTAAGGAGTCCAGCAGTGATTCCGGCCCATAGGAATGGAAAAAAGTTCTAAAAATTTGACAGCATGATCTACACTCATGGTGGATCATTTAATATGAAGAAGTCACGGGCAAAATCTGAAGTCTTTGTGGAGAATTAATTGAAGAAAAAATGAGCAAAAAGTGACTAAAACCTAAAAAATTCCATTAAGTGTTTAAGTATTCAAACCTAACAAATTCCATTAGTGTTTAGATATTCAAACCTAACAAATTCCATTAATGTTTAAATGCTCAAACCTAACCCATCATCATTTATTTGAGGCCAAATAGTTTTGTTTGGTAGCCTATAAATAGAGGCTACAACAAAGAAGAAAAACACATTCCTTCATCCATTTCATCTTCTTTGTCTCTCCATTTCCTCTCCATTTTTCTCTAGTTCTTAGTTTCATTTCTTTTCATTCTCTGGCCTTCTAGTTCTGCATTTTCAAGTAAAGAGGAGAAGAAGAAGGAGCCGTGAATATCATATCCTCCATCGTCCACCTTGAAGGCTTGCTTCCAAGATTCAAGATTCCAACATTTCAAGCTCTCCATCTCCATCTCCAACTCACGGAGTAATTCTATCTTTTTCCTTGTAACTTCTTTTGGTTTTCTTTGTTTGGATTTGTAGAACTATGAATTTTAGTTAACAAATAATGTTAAGGGCAAAGTTTAAAGCCCGTCTCTATGTTTGGATAAAAGTTGTGATTTCTTTGTGTTGATTTTTATGTTGCTTATGTGAGATTGCTTAATTGATTTTGGATTATAGAAAACTTTTATATGTATGTGTTCTTTGGCGGCCAACTTAGGATATATGCATGTAATTGAAGCTAGATTTAAGTAGTAAAGGCTTTGGACAAAAGTCGAAATCAATTAAGGAGGATTGCAAATAGGTGAACTTATTCATAACTAGGTTGTGCACTTTGGTTGACATCCTTTCTTTGTTCTTCATGCATTGAATGTGTACTTGATTAGCTAGCTTTCTAGACTATGATTGCATGTTCAATAGGATTGATTTAGGTGCTTTCACTTAGATTAATTATTCAAGGAAAGTAAAATATGGGAAATCGTTTGCTTACTAACGTTTCACATGGTCAACTTATTTCTCATGACATAGATAATCAACTATAGGAATTGTAATTGGATTTCATTCATATGATTGTGGTTTTGATCTTTGTTCCTTGCATTCCATCCTTGTATATGTGTTTTTACATTTTCTTTATTTTAATTTTTTATTTTAAAAATCCTAATCCCCCCTTTTTACATTAACTTGTATATATTTCTATTCTTTGTTTTATTTTTGTACATAATACGTTTTACTTTATTATTTTAATTCTTTATTTATTTTTGCAATTACAGGTGTACCCTCAATCCCCGGCTAGAACAATCCCTACTTATTCTATACTAACAACTACATTTTGCAGGGTTAAATTGCGCGCTTGCTTTTAGCGTATAAATTTTTGGCGCCGTTGCCGGGGATTGACACGTGCTACTTTTAGCGTGTCAATTTTTGGCGCCGTTGCCGGGGATTGACACGTGCTACTTTTAGCGTATCAACCATCGCGGAGAGAGGAACGCAGAGCATCAATCGAGTCCTACAAGCTTTCCAGGGTGGCCACCGGCCGAGGAGCACGAGCAGCTGGGGAGGAAGAGGACTCTCCGGGATGCAGTCTGGGAGAGCGACGAGGCAGAGGAGGGGGACTGCGGCTACGCTCACGTGTAGGACGATGGTCCCCAGGACAAGTGAGGCCAGCGCAAGTTGTCGCTTGACGACCTTCTTCCTCAAGAGAGAGAACTCGGCGTTGATTGACGCCCATGCGAGCGGTAACCTTGGTTCGAACCATGAGGAAGGAGAAGGAATTTGAAACTGCACACTTAGACAAACCCTAGTAAAATCTGGAGGAGACAAAACAAGAGGTATATATAGAGCACAAAATAGGGTAGAAATCTTTTAACATAGCTTCTCCGGGAAGGAGAAGAGTTATGACAGTTCATGGCCCAAGAAACACGTATGCACATAAAAAACTCCCCCACGCGTAAATATTCCTTTCTTTTCCATGATTTTTGGCAATTAGATCTGCTTTCGGCTAGAGCTTGTCTGTCACAGCTCCTCGAGATTCGTTTGGTTCCCCCACGCGTAATTATTCCTTTCTTTTTCGTGATTTTCGACAATTAGATCTGCTTTCTGCTGGAGCTTGTCTGTCACAGCTCCTTTAGATTCGTTTAGTTTGACCACGCGCTCCCCACGCGCCAATAATCTGTGTTTTAGGGCAACTTTAATCTGCTTTTTTGACAGCAATCTTGACTCTTCTCTTCGACTATAACATGCCTAAATACCTCTCTCAGAGCTTCAGTCCTTCTCTCTCAAATTTTCAGTCATTCTCTCTCAAATCTTCAGTAATGGAACCACAAACCCAGGAACCAACGAGACCTCAAACCTGGCAACCAACGAGACCTCAAACCTGGCAACCAACGAGACCACAAACCTGGCAACCAACCGAGGATGGAGGAAGCAACAAAGCAGCCGGGAGTAGTGCTAACATGCAAGGCAGGCTGGGCAGTACCAGGTGGACTCCCACTCCAGATCAGATAAGAACCCTCAATGAGCTTTTCAATAGCAAAGGAGTTAGGTCCCCAACCGTAGAGCAGGTTCAGCAGATCTGTTTCCAACTGAGAAGGTACGGACAGATCGAGGCCAAGAATGTCTTTTATTGGTTCCAGAACCACAAAGCTCTGGACAAAAAGAAGAAGAGGTCCACTTCGGATGTTCCTGTGCCCATGCAAAGATCAGGGCTTGCTGGTGGATCCATTAATCTCAATTTTGGGTTAGGGGTCGGCTGCAGTGTTCACCCATATTTCTCCTCATCCTTCATGGAACAATGAGGAGAAGAACACCAGGAGATTAAAACCCTTCCACTGTTCCCCATGCACGGTGAAGACATATTGGGCAACATGAAGACTACTTCCGATGGAGGTGGCGGCTATGGCGGTGGCTCTCGCATTTCCCTTGAGCTCAGCCTCAACTCTTCCGGAGCTGCTGATGTGGCCAAAAATTGATGTGGCTTAGTTTAGTGTTATTTTTTATTATTATATTTATTATTATTATTTTTTTTTAACTTAATAAATAGGACTCAAAATAAAAGACAAAATTATAAATCCCTAATAGGACTAAAAAAAAAAAAAGACAAGAATATAAATCCCTTCCCCCACACTTAAATATTGCATTGTCCTTAATGTAATCAATTAAAAGCATGCAATGAAATAAGTAAGCATAGATAGAAGACATTTACGAAAACAAATCCTAAAACAAATAAGCAAAATCGAAAAATAAAAGATAAGGATAAAGAAAGCAAATCTGATTGGATTGGGTTGCCTCCCAAATAGCGCTTGATTTTAACGTCTTCTCAGCCTAGACGGTACTTCCTTTCAATCCTCCGGTTGTGGGGCACTTTTGAGGGGTACAGCCTCCACGTCATGCTCCACAAACGTTTCATAATATGGCTTCAGGCGGTGGCCATTCACTTTGAACTCGTTGCCAGTCTGTTCACTCTTTATTTGCACAGCTCCGTGAGAGAACACATTAGTAATAATGAAAGGCCCAATCCAACGAGAACGAAGCTTACCTGGGAAGAGTTTGAGACGAGAATGGAATAGAAGAACTTTCTGGCCCACAACAAAAGTCTTTCCACGAATCATGTTATCATGGAAGGCCTCTGTCTTCTCTTTGTATATCCTTGCATTTTCGAATGCATCGTTCCTTATCTCCTCCAACTCTTGCAATTGCAACTTCCTATGAAGCCCAGCTGCATCAAGGTCCATGTTAAACTGCTTCACGGCCCACCAAGCTTTGTGCTCTAACTCCACAGGCAAATGGCAAGGCTTGCCATACACTATCCTGTAGGGTGACATTCCAATGGGAGTCTTGTATGCAGTCCTATAGGCCCACAGAGCATCCTCCAAACGTAGGGACCAATCCTTCCTATTGGGGTTCACAGTTTTCTCTAATATCCTCTTGATCTCACGATTAGAGACTTCAACCTGCCCACTTGTCTGGGGGTGATAAGGTGTAGAAACCTTATGTGTAACATCATATTTTCTCAGCAAAGCTTCAATCATCCGATTGCAGAAGTGGGATCCACCATCACTAATAAGGACTCTAGGCATTCCGAATCTGCTAAAGATGTTAGACTTGATAAAATCTGCAACAACCTTAGAGTCATTAGTGCGGGTGGCCTTTCCTTCCACCCACTTCGAAACATAGTCCACAGCAAGTAAGATATAGAGGAATCCAAAAGATGAAGGAAAAGGACCCATGAAATCTATTCCCCAGACATCAAATATTTCAACAGTTATGATATTAGACAATGACATTTGATCTCTAGGACCTAGATTTCCGGTTCTCTGGCATCTATCACAAGTTAAACAATAGGCATATGCATCCCTAAATATCGTTGGCCAATAGAACCCAGATTCCAATACTTTAAATGCAATTTTCTTTGACCCAAAGTGACCCCTACATGCTTTAGAATGGCAAAAAGAAAGTATGGCATTATGTTCATGTTCGAGTATGCACCTTCTAATCAATTGATCAGAGCAATATTTCCACAGATAAGGTTCATCCCAAACATATTATTTAACAGTTTTCTTAAGCCTATCCTTCTGAGCACGTGACATGGTATCAAGAATCTTTTTAGAAACAATGTAATTCACAATATCTGCATACCATGGTTCACTTACGTGAAGTCCGAAGAGCTGCTCATCGGGAAATGTCTCCACCAGAGGGAGAGGGTCTTCTGCGTGCACCAAACGGCTCAAGTGGTCAGCTACCACGTTCTCACTACCCTTCTTATCCTTGATCTCCACATCGAATTCTTGTAAGAGTAGGACCCATCTAATAAGCCTTGGTTTTGCCTCCTTTTTGGACATTAAGTACTTGAGAGCTGCATGATCAGTATAAATAATTACTTTAGTACCAAGTAAGTAAGAATGAAATTTCTCAAGTGCAAAAACAACTGCAAGAAGCTCTTTTTCAGTAGTTGAATAATTCAATTGTGCATCATTAAGAGTTCTTGAGGCGTAGTAAATGGCATAGAGTCTCTTGTCCTTTCGTTGCCCTAAAACAGCTCCAACTGCGTAGTCAGAGGCATCACACATCAGCTCAAAGGGCAAGGACCAATCTGGAGGTAACATGATGGGGGCGGACGTCAAAAACTCCTTAAGCTTGTCAAAAGCTTCCTGGCACTCCTTGTCAAAGTCAAATGTCACATCTTTCTGGAGTAAGCAGCATAGAGGTCTTGAAATCCTTGAAAAGTCCTTGATAAACCTCCTGTAGAACCCTGCATGACCAAGGAAAGAGCGAACCTCTCTCACAGAAGTGGGAGAGGGTAAGTAACGTATAAGGTCTACTTTAGCTTTGTCAACCTCTATACCCCTAGAAGAGACAATATGTCCTAAAACTATCCCTTGCCTAACCATAAAATGACATTTTTCCCAGTTTAGCACAAGGTTAGTTTCCATGCAACGTTTCAGAATTAATTCCAGATTATTAAGACAATCATCAAAGCTTTGTCCAAAAACAGAAAAATCATCCATGAATACCTCTATGATTTTCTCAATATAAACTGAAAAAATACTTACCATACACCTCTGAAAGGTACCTGGTGCGTTGCAGAGTCCAAAAGGCATGCGACGGTAGGCAAATGTCCCAAAAGGGCAGGTGAACGTCGTCTTCTCTTGATCCTCATTGGCTATGGCAATCTGATTGTAGCCTGAGTAGCCATCCAAGAAGCAGTAGTAATCATGTCCAGCTAGTCGCTCAAGCATCTGGTCAATGAATGGAAGGGGAAAGTGGTCTTTCCTTGTGGTGGCATTGAGCTTCCTGTAGTCAATACAAACTCTGTGGCCTGTAACTGTTCTCTGAGGCACCAGCTCGTTCTCAGCATTCTTTACAACAGTCATTCCGGACTTCTTGGGCACAACTTGAACTGGGGACACCCATTTTGAATCTGAGATGGGGTAGATCACACCACAATCTAGGAGTTTGATGACCTCCTTCTTCACAACTTCCATCATTGGAGGGTTAAGACAACGTTGAGCCTCTCTAGTGGGTTTAGACCCCTCCTCAAGAAGTATCCTATGGACACAAGTTGTAGGACTGATTCCCTTGATATCCTCCAATGTCCATCCTATGGCGGTCTTGTGTTGCTTAAGCATCTCCACCAATCTATCCTATTGTGAAGACGTAAGTACGGAGGACACAATC
This sequence comes from Rosa rugosa, assembly GCF_958449725.1. Classification (NCBI taxonomy): domain Eukaryota; kingdom Viridiplantae; phylum Streptophyta; class Magnoliopsida; order Rosales; family Rosaceae; genus Rosa; species Rosa rugosa. The sequence continues at coordinate 1,013,721 of NC_084822.1, read as the reverse complement.
ACTGGTAAAGTCTCCTTGTTCCCTAAGTAGACATATTTCAAGTTGTCTGGAAGAGGTTTTAGCTCAAGTTTTGGGGCCTGGACCACTGAAGGTAAAGTCTTATTAGCAAAATAACTGAATAGACAAGGGTGGAGTAGACTTACCTACGAAGGGTGATGCCTCAAGAAAGGACACGTTTTCAATGATTTTGTCCTCACAAGTGTTCCTCAGCTTGTCCTCTGGAATAGTGACGCCAGTCTTGGTGTAGCCCACTCCTTGCTCGAGTGTAGTGACTAAAGTTTCCTCGTTCATGATGTCGAACATTTTCTGCGCAAGATCATCCAAGATATCAATAGAAAAACAATCATGAACATCAAGAGGATACCTCATGGCTTCAAAGATGTTGAAACCAATAACATCACCATCAAATTCCATGGTGAGAGATCCAGCATACACGTCTATCTTTGTCCTAGCAGTCCTTAAGAAAGGGCGGCCCAAAAGTAATGGTGTCGAACTCACAGGAGAGTCCTCCATTTCCAACACGTAGAAGTCAGCTGGAAAGATAAGATGGTTAACCTACACAAGCACATCTTCCAACAAACCTATAGGGTATGCATTGGACCTATCAGCTAACTGAATGATAACATTGTCAGATTTAAGCTCCCCTAGACCTAGGGTTTCATACACAGAATAGGGCATAACATTAATAGATGCTCCTAGGTCTAACATGGCATTCTTAAAATTGGAGTTACCAATAGTGCAGGGAATGGTGAAGATTCCAGGATCCTTACATTTGGGAGGCAACTTTCTCTGAATGAGGGCAGAGACGTTCTCACTTACCTTTACCACTTCCTTCTCACGGTTTATCCTCCTTGTGGTGCAAAGCTCCTTTAGGAACTTGGCGTATTTGGGCACTTGCTTGATGGCCTCCAGGAGAGGTAGGTTCACTTGCACCTTCTTGAAAGTTTCCAAGATAGCTTGGTCACTCTCATCCTTCTTTGATTTGGCAAATCTGCGTGGGAAGGGCATGCAAGAAGAAGAAGGGTTAGCAATAACTGAATTGGAAGAATTAGAGTTGTTACCTTTATTCTCCGGAATTGCTTTAGAAAGTGGGGACGTCCTTGCCTCTGCCCTAGACGTTGCAAGGTCTTTCTCAAGTCCCAACTTGGTGGGCTCTTGCTCTTCCTCAACTTCAATGTCCACGTGGGCTTCCTTGGATTGCTCAGGTTGATCCACAAAGACTTTTCTATTCCTAGTAGTAACAACTGATGTATTCTCCACATTACCTTTTGGGTTGGGTATTGTGTTACTAGGGAGCTTTCCAGTCTCATGAATCTTGCTCATAAAGTCCACAACCTGGCCCATTTGTTTCTTAAGGTCTGCAATGTCCTTCGTATGGGTCTGTTGTCCTTGGATCAAGGTCTGCATAGAACTGGTTAGTGCCTCAAACATTTTATCATGATTAGAATTCGAACTACCTGAGGCTTGTTGAGGAGGTAGATAGGGCCTTGGAAAAGCTGGCCCTTGAGGACGTTGGAAGTTTCCACCAAGAGGATTCTGAACGTTCTCGTTGTTGGTCCACTTGAAGTTGGGGTGGTCCCTCCATCCAGGGTTGTATGTATTCGAATAAGGGTCGTACCTTGGACGTTGGGGACCCCCTTGGTATCCTCCTATGGAATTTATGGATTCCCATCCTCTATTGTCTATTAATTGGGGGCATTGGTCAGTCATGTGCCCTTGCATAGAGCACACTCCACAAGCTAGCATCGCACCTGGTCCTTTGGTGCTCACAACCTGATTCACAAGAAGGGTAAGTTTATTCAGTTTATCCTCAATAGCAGAATTAATGCTTACCTCATTTACCCTACGAGTTGTGTGTCCCACACCCTCATACTGTTGGGCATTTAGGGCACGATTAGCAATCAACTCCTTCCCAACAGCAGGTGATTTGTCCACAAAGGCTCCTCTAGCTGCAACATCAAGCATTTGTCGTTCCAAAGGCAGGAGTCCTTCATAGAAGCATGTGAGTAGGTTCTCGTCCTTCATTTGATGTTGAGGACATTGTGCAAGTAGGGACTTGAACCTCTTATAGTAAGCAGCGTAGGACTCATCATGGGTCTGCTCAATACCACTAATCTTCTTTCTGAGCGTAATGATCTTTGATGCTGGGAAGTATTTTTCTAGGAAACCCTTCATCATGGCTTCCCATGATGTGATATGTCCAGGAGGAAGCTCATATAACCAATCTTTGGCTCTGTCAGCTAGGGAGAAAGGGAAGGCCTTCATCTTTAGGATATTCTCATCAGCTCCTTGTGGTTGCATGGTTATACACACAGTCTGGAATTCTCGGAGATGCTTGTTAGCGTCCTCCATACTTAGGCCATGGAACATAGGTAGCTTATGCAATAATCCACTCTTAGGCTCAAAATTTGCAGTTCTTCCTTCTGCAGCTGCAGGGTACACAATGCTTGTAGGGAGTCCTCCTTGATCCACTGATGAGGACAGTTCCCTAATGGATTGATTTGCATTTAAGCCCATTTCTTCGTCTTCTTCTTCTTCTGGAGGTGGTGATGGTGAAAGTGAAAGAGGTGGTGTGATCTGAGATGAGAGTGAGTTGGACGAAACCAAAGGTGATGGCGTAAGTGATAGTGGAGATGGAGTTGGGGTAGATGATGTGGATTCCTCAGAAGACTGTAAGATCCTCTTCCCTTGCTCGTTAAATGTGTATGGCTTGAATTGCAAAGGAGAAGGTATTCTGAATTCAGGTTGTGGAGGATTCTGCAAATGTGCAAGTCTTCCTTCAATCTCTCGTGCACTAGGGATTTTAGAAAGCTCAGACATTCATGGAAATCCTGAACAACATTAAAAGTTAAAAAAAAATTAGTATTTATAATTAACAAAGAAATACAAAGTTTATAAACAAGTATAATTATGAATTACAAACTACAAGTAAAATTAGCAAGTATATTGTACATAAGACACACGTGAGTATAAAACATGAAAAGTATTTTTACAAGTGTAAAAAGTATAGGTTTTTATTTATATATTTTATTTTATTTTATTATAAACATACTTAATAACTCAATTGATTCCAAGTTGTAAGTCGAGCCCAATAGAAACCACTACTATTGGTGAGATACGATATAGGGATAGTCGCCCAGACATAAGTCTTTTTCCTTTGTTTCAGAAGGTTAGATGACCAGATTAAGAGGTAAGCGAGAGGGAGGACTCATTTTGGAGATACTACGGAGACTACTCCCTCATTGAGGTTTAGGCCCCTATCAGCTACTCTCACATAGTGGTTTAGGCTCATTCTATAATATCTTTGAGATCCAATTGAACCCATCACCCAGGGTCCCAATCTAAGACACCATCCGTATGCGCCCCTTACTCAGCTCGGAAATTAACTTATGTGTTAGACCGTTCTCCAAGTGCTAATAAGGGTCGCCCTCAACCTCAAGAGACCTTAGCAAGGTACTAATGAAGGGTTAAGACAAATATTAACAAAATGGCCCTTGTCTACTCATACGATTTTACACACTTACAACAATAAAGTATTTAAAAAAAAAAACAACCTAAGTAATTAAACTAAGTTTCGAGAATTATAAACAATTAACAAGTAATTTTTTTTTTCCATCACAATATATACAAAACTGTAATACCCCGAAAAATCCAAATTAAATTCCATGGTTTTTTAGAAATGATTTCACGATAGTAGGAGCGAGTACGAAGCTTGGAAAAGTTGTGGAATTAGTTCGAACGATTTTATTTTCGAAAACGAACGTTTTTAGGGGGTCAACAAAGTTGACTTTTTATACGTTCAAAATTTGGGAAAACTTCCTTCATGAAAGTTGTAGAGCTCGTCGATACGAGTTCGTGGACATGTGGAACGCATTATTTGGAGTTCGTATGAATAAGTTATGAATATTTTAAAATTGAGAATTTTCTATAAATACAAAAAATCAGATTTCTCAATAAGGAAACCCGAAAATTTCCAGATTTTTCTCCTCCTCGCTGCCTTGGCTTCACGGCGTCGCCACGACTTCATCCGGCCACCTATGGCCATGAAATTGATATCAATCTCTTCGCCTTGAAACCAGCTTTCCATTCATATATGTCTTGCATCCTATCATTCACCATAGACAACGAATCGAAGCAAAGAAGGTCAGACCATTTTTCATGCATTTCTTCAAATTCCAGCCAACTCCGGCAAAGGTAGGAGGGGAGACCAACTGGGCTTTGTTCGCCTTGCCATGCTCTATAAACTCACCAAGTTTCACATCTCGATTCAACCCGAGGAAGACGAATTTCAGATTTGAGCGATTTTGGGCGATTTCGGCCTCTTTCTTCTTGAGGTAATTTTCGACCACTTCCGGTCATTTTTAGACTTCATGCTAGTTAGGAAAGTGGTTGGGCTTGATGAGATGAAGAGGAACAGCCCGGCCCCGACACCATTGGCGGTGGTCGGCGGCGGCTCTGCCACTAACTCCGGCGGCCCTTTCCGGCCAACTCCGGGGGTCAAAAATATAGTTTCTGTGCATTTTTAGATTCTATATTTCAATACGATCATTTCGATATATTATACGCAATTTTCGGATATCGTATGATTTAGTTATGAATTTTACGATTTCGAACGATTTCGATTGTTCGATTAATGATCTGTGAAGATCGGACCGTCTGATGGACTTGTAGTTTTGATATGTTGATCGTATGACTGTCCCAATGACCTTGTGTGGTCATGGGCGAAGATCCGACCGTTGGATCTTCGTATAATTGCAAAACAGTGATTCGGGAGGCGATTCGTGAGAATCCGTCCGTCGGATTTTTATATAAGTTAGAATCCGACCGTTGGATTGTCGTTTAAGTATGTTTTGGAATTGTTAGCTAAATTCAAGTCACATTTGATTAGGTGATTGGCGGATTGATTTGGCGGACGATTCGTAAAATCGTTGTTGAGCTGTTTAGAAGACGCAGCGGGATTATCGAGGTGAGTAAACCTCACGTGGTTCATATTACGAACCCAATATATTTAATTGCTTTATTTTGCAATCATATGAACTATTGTTGGTGTATTAGACATTCCTGTGTGAATGTCTGTATATATATTATTACGTGAAATAATATGTATTGTTGGAGTTGTGTTGAGTTATTGTTGAGAAACAATATATTGTGAGAGATATTGAGTTTATTGTTGAGAAACAATATATTGTGAGAGGTGTTGAGTTTTATTGTTGAGGAACAATAAATTGTTGTGATCTGTGGAGATCACTAGGTCACGAGGTGACCATGGCATCTATTAGTGAATCACGCTCTCGTACCGGGCTGGTGGTTATTAATAGTATTAAATCGTAATCACGTCTGTGGCCGGACGAGTGGTTACGTTCAGTTAGAGCTCTAGTCTGTCTGCCAAATGTGGAGTGAACTTATGAGTGAAATTGAGAGTAACTCATAAGTGTCAATATATATATGGTAACCTTATGAGGGAAATTGAGAGTAACTCATAAGGGTCTATATATATATATGAGTCTGTCTACCAAATGTTGGGAAATCTTATGAGCGAATTTGAGAGTAACTCATAAGTGTCTATATGTATATATGAGAGTGAGTGATCTTATGAGCTAAATTGAGAGTAACTCATAAGTGTCTACATATATATATGAGAGTGAGTGATCTTATGAGCTAAATTGAGAGTAACTCATAAGTGTCTATATATATATATGAGAGTGAGAAAGTAACGTGGGTTTGTGGTAGTCTTGAAATCTAATAAATCAACAGTTCTTTCTTGTTTACTCATACTGGCTGTAAAAAGCTTACCGGGTTTTGTGTTGTTGCAACTCCCGGTACACTATTCAAATTGTGTAGCGGGTAATCCTACAGGACAGGAGAACCAGGACGGTGATCGTGCGGTTAGAGCAATTGTTAGAGTTTTACAACAATTGTAAGTTGTGAGGTGTGTTATGCTCATTTGAGCTTTATAATATATTGTGAGAGTGAATTGTAATAATGAACTCGAAGTTTCGAGATTTGGTTTTTTTGTAATTGTAATTATTCAGGTTTCGGATTTGAATTCATCATTCAAAATCCGGGGCGTGACAGTTTGGTATCAGAGCGTAAGGTGCATATTTGGTGATGTGTCAATACCTTCCGAGTGATGGCCCGTCTGCAGCGGATCCCCATCGTGTGCTCTTCGGTATTGGCTAAGTCATTGGGTATGCGTGAGTGTTGGGAGTTGTTTAGGCCGCTAGGGTCGTTTTAGGAACGTGAATACCTTCCCTATAGTATTGACTTGGTTAATATGAATTTGTATTTGACTTATACTGTGTTTTAAGTGTTATACATGTATTAGCCAAGCATACTATACTCCTTAGGTGATGGAGATTCGAAGGGGTTGTACTTAGAACCTTACAGTTGTCTTGTAGGTTCGTATTGGAATAAGTTCAGTGGCCGCGAGTTACAATCCTTGAGGAATAGGAACCTCTTGATTCAACTCTGTTAAGTCAACGAGGATTGTTTTATGGAAATGAGGTTCTTTTGATTGTTGAAGTGTTTGGTTGAAGACATGGTGTGGACCTATGCACGTACCTAGTGTGGATACGAGTATGAATTGTTATAAATTTTGTCTTCTTAAGTTGGACGTACAGATGTTTAGATGAGGTGTACGTATCAAGGATTAGATATCTTGTTTTATAAAGAGACGTCTTAGTGGAGTTTTGGTAATTGACATGTGATACGTGATTAAAGTGACTCTGAGGCAATTATGCTGACCTTGTGTGAGATTGAATTCTTAGTGTAGACTAAGAAGGTTGTGTGGTGATTTTATATACACTACGTGATGAACTTTTAGAAGGAAAAGTTATGAGTAAAAGTATGGGTTTTTCCCTGATGTCTATAGCAGACTTGTGAATATAGTTTTGTTCAAGTGAATGAAATTGAATTTTGAGGCCTATGTATGGTGCAGGAAGAAGCATGGAGGACATGTTAGAGTCAGGCAAGGGTTTGCCTTTGGTGATTGATTTTAGGTGATATAGTTAAACGCAATTTCAGATATTGATTTTAGTGACTTTGTTAGGTATCCATAGTGGTTCAAGTGAATTACTATGTGATATGGAGTTTGATTCGATTTCTGAATCGCTAAATGTTAGGGATTGAATTGTGGTGAGTTTTTGTTGAAGCAATTGATAGATGGAATTATCGAGATTCTATAAGAGTTGTAAGAGTAACTCTAAAAACGTGGGTTTTTCCTAGCTAACTCAGGATGTGTTTAGCTTTATAAATCCCTAATCCTATCGATGAAATTGTTGTGTTTGGTTTGACTCAGAGGATACTAGCTAGACCTCGATGCGACTTAATTGATTGTTGGATTCTTTTTGAGTGATTGTTTTTATTGCATCATTATGAAAGATGTGTGCAGTAGAGTTGTTTATGGTTTTGAAAATAGTATTGGGTGACCAAGGTTCGATCCTTGGTGTTGTTGTTGGTTAAACAAACAGGAAAGAAAACATGCACACCATCTTATTGAGTTTATATTACAAAAAAAAAAAGAAAAAAAAAAAAAGAAAAAGAAAAAGGAAAACGAGGACTATGCTGTACTAAGCCTAGTCAGCAGCTCCGGATGGGTTGAGGCTGAGCTCAAGAGAAACTGGAGATCCACGGTTGTAACCGCCTGAGCCACCGAAATAGTAATCATGTGCACTACCTTCCTCGGAAGTAGTCTTCAGGTTACCAAAGACGTCCTCGCCGTGCACGGGGAACAGAGGAAGAGTTTGAACCTCCTGGTGATCTCCTCCTCGTTGTTGCAGGGATGTTTGTCCTCCTGTTGTGCCAAAAGAGTTGTACTGGTATTAGTGTTGAAGTGTGAGGAAGAATACGAAACAAAATTTAAATCAAGAAATCCTTCATTACCAGTAGAATAGGTGGAACCAAAGTTGAGATCAATGGATCTACCATCATCAGTAGAACTAGTGGACCCAAAATTGATGTCAATGGATCCACCAGCTGGCCCAAAATTGATGTCGATGGATCCACTAGCACCAGTAGAACCAGTGGACCCAAAATTGAGATCAATGGATCTACCAGTACCAAGAGAACTAGTTCTCATGGGCACTGGAGCAGCCTGATTACACCTATTCATCTGCTTCTCTCGAGCCCTGACGTTCTGGAACCAAAAGTAAATGTTCTTACCCTCAACATACCCATACTGGTTCAGCTGGAGACAGATCTCGTGAATCTGCTCTGTAGTTGGGCACTTAAATCCCTTGACGTAGTAAAGATCCTTGAGGATTCTTATTTGTTCTGGAGTAGGAATCCACCTGGTACGGCTTCGCCAGAAATCCATGTTGGCACTACTTCCAGCTGCTTGGGTGTTTCCTCCCTCCTCTGTTGGTTGCTGTTGTTGTGGTTCCATTTGTTGCGGGGTTTGGAGCTCCATTAGTTGCAGAGTTCGTGGCTCTTGGGTCATGGGGTGAGAGGATGTGGAAATCGAGGAATACATGGTTTAGTGTTTGAGGGAGATTTTGTTAGAAGGATTGGAGTTGTTGAACTGGTGATTGGAGATCTGAGATTCTCAGAGGAAAGATGAGATCGAATCTTCAAATGGAAGAAAAGATCTGAGAAAGAAGGATTGAAGATTTGGAGGAAAAGATTGAAGATCTGAAAGTTCAGAGGAAAGATGGGATTGAATCAACTAGATGGGAGAGAAGATCAGAAGAGAAGGATTGAAATTGATGAAGAAAGGATTTGAGAAGAGAAAGGCTGAAGAGTTGAGAGAGAAAGGCTTGAGCTCGGAAGAAAATTTCTTTTCTTTTGGAGTGAACAGTTTTTCCCCAGAATGCACCTATTTATAGAACAAGGTGAGCAGATCTCCACCGTTGGATGAACGATCTCAGAATTTGAATCCACGCGTTGGATTAAAGTCGCCCCGAAACCCGGAAAAGCTGTTGGCGCGTGTTGAGCGTGTAAGGGGACAGGCCGAACCTCGAGATGCTGTGGCAGACAGCTTTAGCCGAAAGCAGATTTGACTGCCGTAAATCACGGAAGGGATAAGCCGTGACACAAGTGGGCCGTACTTGGGCCTGTCTCGGATCAAGGCATCACTGTAGCTGTGGGTGGAGGCCTGATGGGCCGAGTTTCAGAAACAGTTTTGGACATGATGGGCCGAGTTTCTGAAACAGTTTTGGATACGTTGGGCTGGGTTTCTGCAACAGTCTTGGATGTTTTGGGCCGAATTGTTGAAACAGTTGAAACAGTTGGTTTAAATAAAAGGATTGGTATGGATAATAACGTGAGCAGCCGTGCTCGAGTGGTTGAGTGTACAGTTCGTGTACAAGAGGTCTGAGGTTCGAACCTCGCCTCTCGTTTATTTTTATTATGTTCGTTTATGACATAATAAGTATAAAATTTGTACACATTATATTAAGCACAGCTTGTGCTCCAGTGGTTGGGGGACAAAGGTTTCGTGCGGCAGGTTGAGGTTTCGAACCTTGCCTCCCCCGTTATTTTATTTATGTCGCTTATGACATAATAAATATAACACGTGAGCATATATTAATGAAGGCAGCTCTTGCTTCAGTGGTTGGGAGCAAAACCTTCGTGTTTGAGGTCGGGAGTTCGAACCTTACCTCTTACAAATATTTTTGGATCTCGTATATGCTTGATATACGACGTATATACGGTATGTACGGTATACATACGTATATACGGTCTGTACGGTATGCATACGAATATACAGTTGTACGGTATGCATACGTATATACGATCTGTACGGTATGCATACGTATATACGGTATGTACAATTTCATACCGTAGCCGAGCTGGAAGTTGGTGGGCCGATTGGTAGGCCCAAATAGTAAGCCCAAATAGTAAGCCCAAATAGTAAGCCCAAATAGTAAGCCCGAATGGTAGGCCCAAATGGTAGACCCAAATGGTAAGCCCAATTGTTCGGCCCGAATAGTAGGCCCAAATGTTAAACCCAAAGTGGTTTGGGCCGGTTCGAAATGTGGATGGTCCGATTTCTTCAGGCCCAATTGGCCAGCCCTAGTGCTTAACCCAAGGATTGAGCAAGCCCAAGTCATCATCATTGGATGACATAATTTATTGGCGTGCTTTTGGGGATGATTTGTTTTGAGTGATGCATCTTAAGTTTTACTATGGAGATTTACCGTGATGCTAATTGAGTAGCGAAACACTTTGTGAGAGTGTTTACTGTGCTTGTATGCCAGTACAGAGTGATGATCTATGTGAAGATCTATGTGATGATCTATGTGAAGATCTATGTAAGGATCTATGAGATGATCCACGTGATGATTTTGTGTAATTGATGTGGAGTGATGTTGAGCAGTTGTTTTGTGAATTTACATTGTGATGAAAGGATTTAGTGGCCCTAGGAATGTATTTTTATACAAAGGATTGTGGCTTTGTAGATTACTACAGATTTGGAAAAGATGGAGATTCTATGATTAGGTCAACCTTAATCGAGAGGAATTGACTTACGCTCAAATTTCGGGACGAAATTTCTTTAAGGAGGGTAGATTGTAATACCCCGAAAAATCCAAATTAAATTCCATGGTTTTTTAGAAATGATTTCACGATAGTAGGAGCGAGTACGAAGCTTGGAAAAGTTGTGGAATTAGTTCGAACGATTTTATTTTCGAAAACGAACGTTTTTAGGGGGTCAACAAAGTTGACTTTTTATACGTTCAAAATTTGGGAAAACTTCCTTCATGAAAGTTGTAGAGCTCGTCGATACGAGTTCGTGGACATGTGGAACGCATTATTTGGAGTTCGTATGAATAAGTTATGAATATTTTAAAATTGAGAATTTTCTATAAATACAAAAAATCAGATTTCTCAATAAGGAAACCCGAAAATTTCCAGATTTTTCTCCTCCTCGCTGCCTTGGCTTCACGGCGTCGCCACGACTTCATCCGGCCACCTATGGCCATGAAATTGATATCAATCTCTTCGCCTTGAAACCAGCTTTCCATTCATATATGTCTTGCATCCTATCATTCACCATAGACAACGAATCGAAGCAAAGAAGGTCAGACCATTTTTCATGCATTTCTTCAAATTCCAGCCAACTCCGGCAAAGGTAGGAGGGGAGACCAACTGGGCTTTGTTCGCCTTGCCATGCTCTATAAACTCACCAAGTTTCACATCTCGATTCAACCCGAGGAAGACGAATTTCAGATTTGAGCGATTTTGGGCGATTTCGGCCTCTTTCTTCTTGAGGTAATTTTCGACCACTTCCGGTCATTTTTAGACTTCATGCTAGTTAGGAAAGTGGTTGGGCTTGATGAGATGAAGAGGAGCAGCCCGGCCCCGACACCATTGGCGGTGGTCGGCGGCGGCTCTGCCACTAACTCCGGCGGCCCTTTCCGGCCAACTCCGGGGGTCAAAAATATAGTTTCTGTGCATTTTTAGATTCTATATTTCAATACGATCATTTCGATATATTATACGCAATTTTCGGATATCGTATGATTTAGTTATGAATTTTACGATTTCGAACGATTTCGATTGTTCGATTAATGATCTGTGAAGATCGGACCGTCTGATGGACTTGTAGTTTTGATATGTTGATCGTATGACTGTCCCAATGACCTTGTGTGGTCATGGGCGAAGATCCGACCGTTGGATCTTCGTATAATTGCAAAACAGTGATTCGGGAGGCGATTCGTGAGAATCCGTCCGTCGGATTTTTATATAAGTTAGAATCCGACCGTTGGATTGTCGTTTAAGTATGTTTTGGAATTGTTAGCTAAATTCAAGTCACATTTGATTAGGTGATTGGCGGATTGATTTGGCGGACGATTCGTAAAATCGTTGTTGAGCTGTTTAGAAGACGCAGCGGGATTATCGAGGTGAGTAAACCTCACGTGGTTCATATTACGAACCCAATATATTTAATTGCTTTATTTTGCAATCATATGAACTATTGTTGGTGTATTAGACATTCCTGTGTGAATGTCTGTATATATATTATTACGTGAAATAATATGTATTGTTGGAGTTGTGTTGAGTTATTGTTGAGAAACAATATATTGTGAGAGATATTGAGTTTATTGTTGAGAAACAATATATTGTGAGAGGTGTTGAGTTTTATTGTTGAGGAACAATAAATTGTTGTGATCTGTGGAGATCACTAGGTCACGAGGTGACCATGGCATCTATTAGTGAATCACGCTCTCGTACCGGGCTGGTGGTTATTAATAGTATTAAATCGTAATCACGTCTGTGGCCGGACGAGTGGTTACGTTCAGTTAGAGCTCTAGTCTGTCTGCCAAATGTGGAGTGAACTTATGAGTGAAATTGAGAGTAACTCATAAGTGTCAATATATATATGGTAACCTTATGAGGGAAATTGAGAGTAACTCATAAGGGTCTATATATATATATGAGTCTGTCTACCAAATGTTGGGAAATCTTATGAGCGAATTTGAGAGTAACTCATAAGTGTCTATATGTATATATGAGAGTGAGTGATCTTATGAGCTAAATTGAGAGTAACTCATAAGTGTCTACATATATATATGAGAGTGAGTGATCTTATGAGCTAAATTGAGAGTAACTCATAAGTGTCTATATATATATATGAGAGTGAGAAAGTAACGTGGGTTTGTGGTAGTCTTGAAATCTAATAAATCAACAGTTCTTTCTTGTTTACTCATACTGGCTGTAAAAAGCTTACCGGGTTTTGTGTTGTTGCAACTCCCGGTACACTATTCAAATTGTGTAGCGGGTAATCCTACAGGACAGGAGAACCAGGACGGTGATCGTGCGGTTAGAGCAATTGTTAGAGTTTTACAACAATTGTAAGTTGTGAGGTGTGTTATGCTCATTTGAGCTTTATAATATATTGTGAGAGTGAATTGTAATAATGAACTCGAAGTTTCGAGATTTGGTTTTTTTGTAATTGTAATTATTCAGGTTTCGGATTTGAATTCATCATTCAAAATCCGGGGCGTGACAGTTTGGTATCAGAGCGTAAGGTGCATATTTGGTGATGTGTCAATACCTTCCGAGTGATGGCCCGTCTGCAGCGGATCCCCATCGTGTGCTCTTCGGTATTGGCTAAGTCATTGGGTATGCGTGAGTGTTGGGAGTTGTTTAGGCCGCTAGGTCGTTTTAGGAACGTGAATACCTTCCCTATAGTATTGACTTGGTTAATATGAATTTGTATTTGACTTATACTGTGTTTTAAGTGTTATACATGTATTAGCCAAGCATACTATACTCCTTAGGTGATGGAGATTCGAAGGGGTTGTACTTAGAACCTTACAGTTGTCTTGTAGGTTCGTATTGGAATAAGTTCAGTGGCCGCGAGTTACAATCCTTGAGGAATAGGAACCTCTTGATTCAACTCTGTTAAGTCAACGAGGATTGTTTTATGGAAATGAGGTTCTTTTGATTGTTGAAGTGTTTGGTTGAAGACATGGTGTGGACCTATGCACGTACCTAGTGTGGATACGAGTATGAATTGTTATAAATTTTGTCTTCTTAAGTTGGACGTACAGATGTTTAGATGAGGTGTACGTATCAAGGATTAGATATCTTGTTTTATAAAGAGACGTCTTAGTGGAGTTTTGGTAATTGACATGTGATACGTGATTAAAGTGACTCTGAGGCAATTATGCTGACCTTGTGTGAGATTGAATTCTTAGTGTAGACTAAGAAGGTTGTGTGGTGATTTTATATACACTACGTGATGAACTTTTAGAAGGAAAAGTTATGAGTAAAAGTATGGGTTTTTCCCTGATGTCTATAGCAGACTTGTGAATATAGTTTTGTTCAAGTGAATGAAATTGAATTTTGAGGCCTATGTATGGTGCAGGAAGAAGCATGGAGGACATGTTAGAGTCAGGCAAGGGTTTGCCTTTGGTGATTGATTTTAGGTGATATAGTTAAACGCAATTTCAGATATTGATTTTAGTGACTTTGTTAGGTATCCATAGTGGTTCAAGTGAATTACTATGTGATATGGAGTTTGATTCGATTTCTGAATCGCTAAATGTTAGGGATTGAATTGTGGTGAGTTTTTGTTGAAGCAATTGATAGATGGAATTATCGAGATTCTATAAGAGTTGTAAGAGTAACTCTAAAAACGTGGGTTTTTCCTAGCTAACTCAGGATGTGTTTAGCTTTATAAATCCCTAATCCTATCGATGAAATTGTTGTGTTTGGTTTGACTCAGAGGATACTAGCTAGACCTCGATGCGACTTAATTGATTGTTGGATTCTTTTTGAGTGATTGTTTTTATTGCATCATTATGAAAGATGTGTGCAGTAGAGTTGTTTATGGTTTTGAAAATAGTATTGGGTGACCAAGGTTCGATCCTTGGTGTTGTTGTTGGTTAAACAAACAGGAAAGAAAACATGCACACCATCTTATTGAGTTTATATTACAAAAAAAAAAAGAAAAAAAAGAAAAAGAAAAAGAAAAAGGAAAACGAGGACTATGCTGTACTAAGCCTAGTCAGCAGCTCCGGATGGGTTGAGGCTGAGCTCAAGAGAAACTGGAGATCCACGGTTGTAACCGCCTGAGCCACCGAAATAGTAATCATGTGCACTACCTTCCTCGGAAGTAGTCTTCAGGTTACCAAAGACGTCCTCGCCGTGCACGGGGAACAGAGGAAGAGTTTGAACCTCCTGGTGATCTCCTCCTCGTTGTTGCAGGGATGTTTGTCCTCCTGTTGTGCCAAAAGAGTTGTACTGGTATTAGTGTTGAAGTGTGAGGAAGAATACGAAACAAAATTTAAATCAAGAAATCCTTCATTACCAGTAGAATAGGTGGAACCAAAGTTGAGATCAATGGATCTACCATCATCAGTAGAACTAGTGGACCCAAAATTGATGTCAATGGATCCACCAGCTGGCCCAAAATTGATGTCGATGGATCCACTAGCACCAGTAGAACCAGTGGACCCAAAATTGAGATCAATGGATCTACCAGTACCAAGAGAACTAGTTCTCATGGGCACTGGAGCAGCCTGATTACACCTATTCATCTGCTTCTCTCGAGCCCTGACGTTCTGGAACCAAAAGTAAATGTTCTTACCCTCAACATACCCATACTGGTTCAGCTGGAGACAGATCTCGTGAATCTGCTCTGTAGTTGGGCACTTAAATCCCTTGACGTAGTAAAGATCCTTGAGGATTCTTATTTGTTCTGGAGTAGGAATCCACCTGGTACGGCTTCGCCAGAAATCCATGTTGGCACTACTTCCAGCTGCTTGGGTGTTTCCTCCCTCCTCTGTTGGTTGCTGTTGTTGTGGTTCCATTTGTTGCGGGGTTTGGAGCTCCATTAGTTGCAGAGTTCGTGGCTCTTGGGTCATGGGGTGAGAGGATGTGGAAATCGAGGAATACATGGTTTAGTGTTTGAGGGAGATTTTGTTAGAAGGATTGGAGTTGTTGAACTGGTGATTGGAGATCTGAGATTCTCAGAGGAAAGATGAGATCGAATCTTCAAATGGAAGAAAAGATCTGAGAAAGAAGGATTGAAGATTTGGAGGAAAAGATTGAAGATCTGAAAGTTCAGAGGAAAGATGGGATTGAATCAACTAGATGGGAGAGAAGATCAGAAGAGAAGGATTGAAATTGATGAAGAAAGGATTTGAGAAGAGAAAGGCTGAAGAGTTGAGAGAGAAAGGCTTGAGCTCGGAAGAAAATTTCTTTTCTTTTGGAGTGAACAGTTTTTCCCCAGAATGCACCTATTTATAGAACAAGGTGAGCAGATCTCCACCGTTGGATGAACGATCTCAGAATTTGAATCCACGCGTTGGATTAAAGTCGCCCCGAAACCCGGAAAAGCTGTTGGCGCGTGTTGAGCGTGTAAGGGGACAGGCCGAACCTCGAGATGCTGTGGCAGACAGCTTTAGCCGAAAGCAGATTTGACTGCCGTAAATCACGGAAGGGATAAGCCGTGACACAAGTGGGCCGTACTTGGGCCTGTCTCGGATCAAGGCATCACTGTAGCTGTGGGTGGAGGCCTGATGGGCCGAGTTTCAGAAACAGTTTTGGACATGATGGGCCGAGTTTCTGAAACAGTTTTGGATACGTTGGGCTGGGTTTCTGCAACAGTCTTGGATGTTTTGGGCCGAATTGTTGAAACAGTTGAAACAGTTGGTTTAAATAAAAGGATTGGTATGGATAATAACGTGAGCAGCCGTGCTCGAGTGGTTGAGTGTACAGTTCGTGTACAAGAGGTCTGAGGTTCGAACCTCGCCTCTCGTTTATTTTTATTATGTTCGTTTATGACATAATAAGTATAAAATTTGTACACATTATATTAAGCACAGCTTGTGCTCCAGTGGTTGGGGGACAAAGGTTTCGTGCGGCAGGTTGAGGTTTCGAACCTTGCCTCCCCCGTTATTTTATTTATGTCGCTTATGACATAATAAATATAACACGTGAGCATATATTAATGAAGGCAGCTCTTGCTTCAGTGGTTGGGAGCAAAACCTTCGTGTTTGAGGTCGGGAGTTCGAACCTTACCTCTTACAAATATTTTTGGATCTCGTATATGCTTGATATACGACGTATATACGGTATGTACGGTATACATACGTATATACGGTCTGTACGGTATGCATACGAATATACAGTTGTACGGTATGCATACGTATATACGATCTGTACGGTATGCATACGTATATACGGTATGTACAATTTCATACCGTAGCCGAGCTGGAAGTTGGTGGGCCGATTGGTAGGCCCAAATAGTAAGCCCAAATAGTAAGCCCAAATAGTAAGCCCAAATAGTAAGCCCGAATGGTAGGCCCAAATGGTAGACCCAAATGGTAAGCCCAATTGTTCGGCCCGAATAGTAGGCCCAAATGTTAAACCCAAAGTGGTTTGGGCCGGTTCGAAATGTGGATGGTCCGATTTCTTCAGGCCCAATTGGCCAGCCCTAGTGCTTAACCCAAGGATTGAGCAAGCCCAAGTCATCATCATTGGATGACATAATTTATTGGCGTGCTTTTGGGGATGATTTGTTTTGAGTGATGCATCTTAAGTTTTACTATGGAGATTTACCGTGATGCTAATTGAGTAGCGAAACACTTTGTGAGAGTGTTTACTGTGCTTGTATGCCAGTACAGAGTGATGATCTATGTGAAGATCTATGTGATGATCTATGTGAAGATCTATGTAAGGATCTATGAGATGATCCACGTGATGATTTTGTGTAATTGATGTGGAGTGATGTTGAGCAGTTGTTTTGTGAATTTACATTGTGATGAAAGGATTTAGTGGCCCTAGGAATGTATTTTTATACAAAGGATTGTGGCTTTGTAGATTACTACAGATTTGGAAAAGATGGAGATTCTATGATTAGGTCAACCTTAATCGAGAGGAATTGACTTACGCTCAAATTTCGGGACGAAATTTCTTTAAGGAGGGTAGATTGTAATACCCCG
This sequence comes from Rosa rugosa, assembly GCF_958449725.1. NCBI lineage: Eukaryota > Viridiplantae > Streptophyta > Magnoliopsida > Rosales > Rosaceae > Rosa > Rosa rugosa. Next base: position 996,328 of record NC_084822.1, on the reverse strand, counting down.
AAAAATCCAAATTAAATTCCATGGTTTTTTAGAAATGATTTCACGATAGTAGGAGCGAGTACGAAGCTTGGAAAAGTTGTGGAATTAGTTCGAACGATTTTATTTTCGAAAACGAACGTTTTTAGGGGGTCAACAAAGTTGACTTTTTATACGTTCAAAATTTGGGAAAACTTCCTTCATGAAAGTTGTAGAGCTCGTCGATACGAGTTCGTGGACATGTGGAACGCATTATTTGGAGTTCGTATGAATAAGTTATGAATATTTTAAAATTGAGAATTTTCTATAAATACAAAAAATCAGATTTCTCAATAAGGAAACCCGAAAATTTCCAGATTTTTCTCCTCCTCGCTGCCTTGGCTTCACGGCGTCGCCACGACTTCATCCGGCCACCTATGGCCATGAAATTGATATCAATCTCTTCGCCTTGAAACCAGCTTTCCATTCATATATGTCTTGCATCCTATCATTCACCATAGACAACGAATCGAAGCAAAGAAGGTCAGACCATTTTTCATGCATTTCTTCAAATTCCAGCCAACTCCGGCAAAGGTAGGAGGGGAGACCAACTGGGCTTTGTTCGCCTTGCCATGCTCTATAAACTCACCAAGTTTCACATCTCGATTCAACCCGAGGAAGACGAATTTCAGATTTGAGCGATTTTGGGCGATTTCGGCCTCTTTCTTCTTGAGGTAATTTTCGACCACTTCCGGTCATTTTTAGACTTCATGCTAGTTAGGAAAGTGGTTGGGCTTGATGAGATGAAGAGGAGCAGCCCGGCCCCGACACCATTGGCGGTGGTCGGCGGCGGCTCTGCCACTAACTCCGGCGGCCCTTTCCGGCCAACTCCGGGGGTCAAAAATATAGTTTCTGTGCATTTTTAGATTCTATATTTCAATACGATCATTTCGATATATTATACGCAATTTTCGGATATCGTATGATTTAGTTATGAATTTTACGATTTCGAACGATTTCGATTGTTCGATTAATGATCTGTGAAGATCGGACCGTCTGATGGACTTGTAGTTTTGATATGTTGATCGTATGACTGTCCCAATGACCTTGTGTGGTCATGGGCGAAGATCCGACCGTTGGATCTTCGTATAATTGCAAAACAGTGATTCGGGAGGCGATTCGTGAGAATCCGTCCGTCGGATTTTTATATAAGTTAGAATCCGACCGTTGGATTGTCGTTTAAGTATGTTTTGGAATTGTTAGCTAAATTCAAGTCACATTTGATTAGGTGATTGGCGGATTGATTTGGCGGACGATTCGTAAAATCGTTGTTGAGCTGTTTAGAAGACGCAGCGGGATTATCGAGGTGAGTAAACCTCACGTGGTTCATATTACGAACCCAATATATTTAATTGCTTTATTTTGCAATCATATGAACTATTGTTGGTGTATTAGACATTCCTGTGTGAATGTCTGTATATATATTATTACGTGAAATAATATGTATTGTTGGAGTTGTGTTGAGTTATTGTTGAGAAACAATATATTGTGAGAGATATTGAGTTTATTGTTGAGAAACAATATATTGTGAGAGGTGTTGAGTTTTATTGTTGAGGAACAATAAATTGTTGTGATCTGTGGAGATCACTAGGTCACGAGGTGACCATGGCATCTATTAGTGAATCACGCTCTCGTACCGGGCTGGTGGTTATTAATAGTATTAAATCGTAATCACGTCTGTGGCCGGACGAGTGGTTACGTTCAGTTAGAGCTCTAGTCTGTCTGCCAAATGTGGAGTGAACTTATGAGTGAAATTGAGAGTAACTCATAAGTGTCAATATATATATGGTAACCTTATGAGGGAAATTGAGAGTAACTCATAAGGGTCTATATATATATATGAGTCTGTCTACCAAATGTTGGGAAATCTTATGAGCGAATTTGAGAGTAACTCATAAGTGTCTATATGTATATATGAGAGTGAGTGATCTTATGAGCTAAATTGAGAGTAACTCATAAGTGTCTACATATATATATGAGAGTGAGTGATCTTATGAGCTAAATTGAGAGTAACTCATAAGTGTCTATATATATATATGAGAGTGAGAAAGTAACGTGGGTTTGTGGTAGTCTTGAAATCTAATAAATCAACAGTTCTTTCTTGTTTACTCATACTGGCTGTAAAAAGCTTACCGGGTTTTGTGTTGTTGCAACTCCCGGTACACTATTCAAATTGTGTAGCGGGTAATCCTACAGGACAGGAGAACCAGGACGGTGATCGTGCGGTTAGAGCAATTGTTAGAGTTTTACAACAATTGTAAGTTGTGAGGTGTGTTATGCTCATTTGAGCTTTATAATATATTGTGAGAGTGAATTGTAATAATGAACTCGAAGTTTCGAGATTTGGTTTTTTTGTAATTGTAATTATTCAGGTTTCGGATTTGAATTCATCATTCAAAATCCGGGGCGTGACAAAAACAAATATTCACAATTTAACAAGCGATTTTTCAATCCCCGGCAACTGCTCCAAAAATTGATACGCTCTAAATGAGTGTCAATTTAACCCTGTAAAATGTCATCGTTAGTATAGAATAAGTAGGGATCGTTCAAGCCGGGGATTGAGGGTACACCTATAATTTCATAAACAAATAAAGAATTATGTATAAATATAAAGTATTATTTACCAAGTTGAAACAAAGAACAGGAATATAAAAGTAAATACAAATAAATAAAGCACAAACACAAAATCTAAATAAAAACTAATTCTAACACAAGACTAACTAAAAAAACACACATGAACTGAAACTTTAAACCTAAAAACTAAACAAAGTTCACTAATTTTTTTAAGGTATTTTCAGATTATATTTGAAATATTTACAAGTACGAAAAACTAAAAACGCAAACTTATATACAAGAACACATATCACGAAATCAAAGAAAGGTTTTTTTTGGGGGGGGGGGGGGTTTGATTTAGGTTTTTCGAAAATTAAAAGAAACAAAGTAAAGAAAATATATAAACACAAATACAAGAATGGAACATATGAAACAAAGATCAAAACCAATTCCATAATCAAATTCGATTCAACCCTATAATTGTTCATCTAAGTCATGAGAAAGAAGTTGATCATGTGAAACATTCAAAGCAAATGATTTCCCATATTTTACTTTCCATCACTAATTAACCTAAGTGAAAGCACAAAGACCAATCCTATCAAACATGCAATCAAATTCTAGAAAGCTAGATCATCAAAACATGTTTAACGCATGAAGAACAAAGAGAAAGGTTATCAACTTAAGTGTACAACTTAGTATGAATAAGTTCATCTAATTGCAATCCTTTTCAATTAAATTCGACTCTTGTTCAAAGCCTTTACTACTTTTGATTCAAGTTCACAAAACAATTAGGTGAATCATGTTCTTAAATCTAGCAACAATCATATGTAAACCCTAGATGTTTCGAACCACATAAGATAAACACATAAAGGATATCAATCAAGCAAATTTAATTGAACAATCTCACATAAGCAACTTTGGAATCACAAATATAGGAATCGAAAACTTTTATTCAATCATAAGAATTAGGCTTAAACTTTGCCTCAATGTTATTGTTAACTAGACATAACCAACGAAATCAAGCAAGGAAAAATCAAAAGTGATTACAAAGGAAGAGGTTGAATTACACCGTGAATGGAGATGGTGATGAAGAACTTGAACGTTTGAACTCTTGAATATTGGAAGCAAGCTTCAAAACTCACGGCTTCAAGGTGGATGATGGAGGGATGCTCATGGTTTCTTCTTCCTTCTTCCTTGCCTTGCTTGAAACGCAGAAGATGAACTAGAGAATGGAGAGAAAATGGATAGAGGAAGAAGATGGAAAATTGTTTGATTATGATCTGTTTTTTGGTCACCCTCATCTCTTTATTTATAGCCTTGGTGTCAAGATTATGGCTTCATAATTTGACCAACATGAATCTGCCACAAGCAAGTATAAATCAATTTGATTTAGAACTCCCTAAATATCTCTTTTAGGTTGTAGAAACCAAATTGAGTTAGAACTTCTTCGACACAAAACAGATTTCCGGCAAACTTGACCTCAGTGCACTAAAATGATCATAACTTCTTTTAGAAAATAGATATTGATGAGATGTAAAAAGTTCTGAAAACTAGACATCCGTAGCTTTCCAACCATATATAGAGACTTCATTTTTGGATTTTGAGACTTCATTTTACCTGTAAAACACTAACTAAGTTAAATTGATCAAGATAAAGGAAATAACTTAGCAAAATATAGGGTTTAAACATTATAAACGTCGCATTTTACTCTCCTATCAAATTCCCCCACACTTAGCTTTTGCTAGTCCCTTAGCAAAATCAAAAACTAACAAACCAAAAAGACTAAGACACAAAACAAAGAAACCAACGAAAAATTCACTAAGTATGGAAACAAAAACACAAAGACTCAAAGAAACCAAAAACGTAAAACACAAAGCAAAACACAAAGAAGAAAAACGTCACACATAAAAGACTAAAACAAAAACTAAATTCAAAGTCAAAGACCAAGATGTTGACATCACAAAGACCTCTATTGCCCTTTAACATATTGTCTCAGAAATCTCACACTTTCAAGTCACCTGGCCAAGATTAGCACTTAACCAAGAATCACATCATCAAGATATTCAAGAGCTAATTACAAAATATAATCCACATATAAGCATGTAAGACTTGGGGGTAAACAATGGCGATGGGTGGAGCTCAACATATTTCAAACAAGTCATGATTCAAACCTCACATGGATATATCACGTACTCTTTCTTCTCTCAGATTCAAGACTCATGCTTAAAAGCTTATAATCACTCAATTATATGTGAGAAAATATTTTGAGGCAATCAAATAGCTCACATATATAAGAAATGAAAAGCACTTTGTGAATATAATTTTTTAAGATCTCATGAACGAAATCAACTACATGCACGAATAAACCGAAGCCATAAGTTCAACAGTTATAACTCATCTCCACAAATCAAAGGCTGCCCCATTTTAAGGATCAAAAAGGTCTTTATAAAGGGTTGTAATTAGGCCAAGGCTTAAGGTTTAAAGAAACACAGGGATAGGAAAATCACAAAATATCCTAAAAACCTAGTAGAGCACTTATTAATGTAGAGAGACTAAATTTCGAATCCACCATGCAAACATGATGCCATGTATCCTCCAAAGCTTTATAAAGGGGCCAAGTGGCATCATGTTGGGCCTATGTTTCATTCTAACATTCTCTTGAACAAGTGTGAATTGGACAAAGACCAAATTTCTCAACAATGGGCCTTCACTTTAAAACAAACTCCAAATCCACTAAGTATAGGGGACTAAAATCCATAAACATAAACAATAACACAACTTTTTTTTTTTTTTATATTGCCGTAATATTCTTTTCTTTCTTTCTTTTTTCTTTCGATTTCATTTTTTTTTTCGGCAAATACATACAAACATTACATATGGACAAGTCTACCCTCACACTTGAACTTCTTCATGTTTTCAAAAGTCTTTCTTGACGCCAAAACTCCAAGCAAAGTCTCAAAAGTATGCTCCACTAAGTCTTTAGAACAAAGGGTAAAGATATAACTATACTACGGTTAAGGATTAAGGAATTTTGATGGTGATGAAAAAAAAAGGCTCAATGTAGGCTCAAAATGGTTAAACTAGGGGAGTCCCACGACGGACACAAATAGGGACACAGGCTATATTTGGCTATGGTGGTAAAAATCCTAAGTGCCTTTAATCCTTTCCGAAATCAGGGACATGTATTGATAAAAGTTTCAACAAGCATAAAAGTGAATTCTAGCATTCTCTAGTCCATCAAACTTAATCTATGGCATGTAATCAATCAAGATGAAAGAATAATGAGATCAACAAAATCATCGCCAAGAAAATAAGAGTATAATTCATTTTTTTCATTAATCACTCAACAAAGAAATGGCACATGGCTCAAATTCTCACAAGGGTTATTATGAATCATAACTTATCATCCACATGTTCATATTCTGTACCAAAGTTACGCATGCACCATATCTACTACACATTCATATGCTTTTCATAAATCATAATTAACCAAAGAATATCATCAAATATTATCCCAATCTTGTGATCCTCTTTTAGCCTTAATTTCAGAGATATAAGCTCATCCTAGACAGTTAAAAGGCATCCTAAGACTCAAAGAAAAAAACAATTTTTTTTTTTTTAATATTTTTTTTTTTTACAATTAAATTTAAACTTAGGTACGGGAACAGGGAGTCTCGATGTGCAATGGGACTGAAACAGCTACCCTTTTTCAAGACAATGTTTAATCCAATATACCTTAGTGTATCACAACATTTTCTTTTGTTATAAACATTTTTTTTTCTTTATATGACTACAAAAACTACTACTAAAAACTTTCTTTCCGAAAGAGGGTCCTCATGGTGTGATGCAGCAGCGTCCTTGCGAGGAAACCCAGGAGGATAACTCTGCATGTTATTGACTTCCTGAGCAAGCTTGTTCATTGCAGTGTGACAGCGGATCAAAGAGAAGTTCATCTCAGAGATGTAATCGATCATGCATGTGACTCGCCAATCTGTCACCATAATACCATTGATAGGAGCATTTTAATGTGATATTTTAATAGTTAATTCCTCACATTTTGCTTAGTTAATTCCTTAATGAATCGATTTTTAATTCAATTTTTATTTTTAGGTACATTGGAGTAGATGATGATGAAATAAGTGTTAGGTCCATAAAATGATGGATAAAAATGGAAATGCACTAAAAAAGTCAACTTTACACATTTTCCTACTCCGGCTAGGAGAAACCAAGCCAAGCAAGGAAGAAGGAGCGACCACCTGACCAAATGAACTTCAAATGAGCTGAAACCTTCAAGATCTATTCTAGACATCCTAAGAAACATTTCTTATGAAGAGTGCAAGAGCCAAATAGAAGTGAAAGGCCTTCAAACAGTCAGCCCAATTTTCTGCAGAAGCAAAATTGAAAAACTGGATCTGTAAGGAGTCCAGCAGTGATTCCGGCCCATAGGAATGGAAAAAGGTTCTGAAAATTTGATAGCATGATCTACACTCATGATGGATCATTTCATATGAAGAAGTCAAGGGTAAAATCTGAAGTCTTGGTGGAGAATTAATTGAAGGAAAAATGAGCAAAAAGTGACTAAAACCTAAAATATTCCATTAAGTGTTTAAGTATTCAAACCTAACAAATTCCATTAGTGTTTAGATATTCAAACCTACCAAATTCCATTAATGTTTAATTGCTCAAACCTAACCCATCATCATTTATTTAAGGCCAAATAGTTTTGTTTGGTAGCCTATAAATAGAGGCTACAACAAAGAAGAAAAACACATTCCTTCATCCATTTCATCTTCTTTGTCTCTCCATTTCCTCTCCATTTTTCTCTAGTTCTTAGTTTCATTTATTTTCATTCTCTAGCCTTCTAGTTCTGCATTTTCAAGTAAAGAGGAGAAGAAGAATGAGTCGTGAATATCATATCCTCCATCGTCCACCTTGAAGGCTTGCTTCCAAGATTCAAGATTCCAACGTTTCAAGCTCTCCATCTCCATCTCCAACTCACGGTGTAATTCTATCTTTTTCCTTGTAACTTCTTTTGGTTTTCTTTGTTTGGATTTGTAGACCTATGAATTTTAGTTAACAAATAATGTTAAGGGCAAAGTTTAAAGCCCGTCTCTATGTTTGGATAAAAGTTGTGATTTCTTTGTGTTGATTTTTATGTTGCTTATGTGAGATTGCTTAATTGATTTTGGATTATAGAAAACTTTTATATGTATGTGTTCTTTGGCGGCCAATTTAGGATATATGCATGTAATTGAAGCTAGATTTAAGTAGTAAAGGCTTTGGACAAAAGTCGAAATCAATTAAGGAGGATTGCAAATAGGTGAACTTATTCATAACTAGGTTGTGCACTTTGGTTGACATCCTTTCTTTGTTCTTCATGCATTGAATGTGTACTTGATTAGCTAGCTTTCTAGACTATGATTGCATGTTCAATAGGATTGATTTAGGTGCTTTCACTTAGATTAATTATTCAAGGAAAGTAAAATATGGGAAATCGTTTGCTTACTAACGTTTCACATGGTCAACTTATTTCTCATGACATAGATAATCAACTATAGGAATTGTGATTGGATTTCATTCATATGATTGTGGTTTTGATCTTTGTTCCTTGCATTCCATCCTTGTATATGTGTTTTTACATTTTATTTATTTTTATTTTTTATTTTAAAAATCCTAATCCCCCCTTTTTACATTAACTTGTATATATTTCTATTCTTTGTTTTATTTTTGTACATTATACTTTTTACTTTATTATTTTAATTCTTTATTTAGATTTGCAATAACAGGTGTACCCTCAATCCCCGGCTAGAACGATCCCTACTTATTCTATACTAACAACTACATTTTGCAGGGTTAAATTGCGCGCTTGCTTTTAGCGTATAAATTTTTGGCACCGTTGCCGGGGATTAACACGTGCTACTTTTAGCGTGTCAATTTTTGGCGCCGTTGGCGAGGATTGAAAAATCACTTGTTAAATTGTCTTATTGTATTGTTGTATATAAACTATTTAAAACTTAGTGTAAATTAACTAGGTTGTTTTTTTTTATATTGTTGAAGACGAGTTTTAATTGTAAGTTGTATATTGAGAGGAATAGGTGAAGTCTCTTTTGTTAATATTGACCTAAACCCTTATTGGTACCTAGTTCAGGTTCCTTAAGGTTGAGGGCAGCCTTTATTATCACTTGTTGAACTGTCTTCACACTTATGACATTTTTCATCTTAGTAAGAATAGCCTATGTGGAATGGTGTCTAAAAAAGGGGACAACGTTCATGATGGGTTTTTAAATCCAGAAATGCTTGCAAATGAGCCTAAACCACTATGTGGGAGTAGCTCATGCCAAAATGGATTTTTCCTCTTGTGTTCATCCTCCCCCACCTGGCCATTTCAGTAAGGTTGCCCAAAGGATGTTAAAGGGAATTTGTGTCTAGGCGACTATACTTGGGCCGCACGTTCACTTGATTTACCGCTTGGAATTTGATTCGATATCAATAATGTTTATAATTAAAGTTAAAAAAAAAAAAATATACATATTACACTTGTAAAAATACTTTTCTTGTTTTATACTCACTTGTACAATATACTTGCTAATTTTACTTGTAGTTTGTAATTCATAATTATACTTGTTTATAGACTTTGTATTTTTTTGTTAATTATAGTTACTAACTTTTTAATTTCTATTACGTCTAGGCTGAGAAGACGTTAAATCCAAGCGCTGTTTGAGAGGCAACCCAATCCAATCAGATTTGCTTTCTCTTTCCCTATTTCTTTTTATTTTTCAATTTTTCTCTTTGTTTTTATTTTAGAATTTATTTTCGTAAATACGTTCTATCTATGCTTATTTGTTTCATTGTATGCTTATAATTGATTACATTAAGGACAATGCAATATTTAAGTGTAGGGGAAGAGATTTATATTTTTTTTTCTTTTATTCTGAGTCCTATTTATTCAAAAAAAAAAAAAAAGTTACACTATATCCAAGTCAGATTTGCTTTCTCTTTCACTATTTCTTTCTATTTTTCAGTTTTTCCCCCTTGTTTTTATTTTAGGATTTATATTTTTTTTTTGTCTTTTATTCTGAGTCATATATATTGAAAATACAAATTTAAAAAAAAAACTACATTCATTCAGTCTTATTTTTATTATTAAAAAAAACAAAAAAAATAAATAAATAAATAAAATACTAAGCCATATCAATTTTTGCCAGCAGCTCCGGAGAAGTTGAGGCTGAGCTCAAGGGAAATGCGAGAACCATCGTTGTAGCCGCCCCAATCGCCATAGCCGCCACCTCCCTCGGAAGTAGTCTTCATGTTGCCCAAGATGTCTTCACTGTGCATGGGGAACAGTGGAAGAGTTTCAATCGCCTGGTGATCTTCTCCTCTCTGTTCCATAACAGTAGAGCTAGTTGACCCAAAATTAAGATTAATGGATCCACCAACAAGCCCTAATCTTTGTATAGGCACATGAACATCCGAAGTGATCTTCTTCTTCCGTTTATCCCGAGCCTTATGGTTCTGGAACCAATAAAAGACATTCTTGGCCTCGATCTGTCCGTACCGTCTCAAATGAAAATAGATCCGCTGAACCTGCTCTACAGTTGGGGACCTAACGCCCTTGCTATAGAAAAGATCATTGAGGATTCTTATCTGATTTGGAGTGGGAGTCCACCTGGTACTGCTCCGACTGCAAAGCACGTTAGCACTACTCCCGGCTGCTTTGTTGCTTCCTCCATCCTCGGTTGGTTGCCAGGTTTGTGGTCTCGTTGGTTGCCAGGTATGTGGTCTCATTGGTTATTGGGTTTGAGGTCTCGTTGGTTGCTGGGTTTGTGGTCTCGTTGGATGCTGGGTTTGTGGTTCCATTACTGAAGATTTGAGAGAGAAGGACTGAAAATTTGAGAGAGAATGACTGAAGCTCTAAGAGGGGTTTTTAGGCATGTTATAGTCGAAGATTGCTATCAGAAAAGCAGATCAAAGTTGCCCTAAAACACGGATTATTGGCGCGTGGGGAGCGCGTGGTCAAACCAAACGAATCTCGAGGAGCTGTGACAGACAATCTCCAGCCGAAAGCAGATCTAATTGCTGAAAATCACGGAAAAGAAAGGAATAATTACGCGTGAGGTAACCAAACGAATCTCGAGGAGCTGCGACAGACACTCAATAGACGAAAGCAGACTAATTGCAGTAAATCTCGGAAAAGCATAAAGGAATATTTACGCGTGGGGGGGTTTTTTTATGTGCATGCGTGTTTCTTGGGCCATGAACTATCATAACTCTTTTCCTTCCCTGAGAAGCTATGAACCATGTGCCTGTTGAGATTTCTACCCTATTTTTGTGCTCTATATATACCTCCTTTTTGTCTCCTCCGAATTTTACTAGGATTTGTCTAAGTGTGCAGTTTCAAATTCCTTCTCCTTCCTCATGGTTCGAACCAAGGTTACAACTCGCATGGGCGTCAATCAACGCCGACTTCTCTCTCTTGAGGAAGAAGGTCGTCAAGCAGCCGCTCGCGCTGGCCTCACTCGTCCTGGGGACCGTCGTCCTACACGTGAGCTTAGCCGCAATCCCCCTTCTCTGCCTCGTCACTCTCCCAGACTCCATCCCAGCTAGTCCTCTTCCTCCCTGGCTGCTCGTGCTCCCAGGCCTGTGGCCACCCTAGAAAGCTTGTCTGACTCGATTGATGCTCTGCGTTCCTCTCTCCGAGATGGTATTATGGTGACAGATTGGCGAGTCACATGCATGATCGATTACATCGCTGACATGAACTTCTCTTTGACCCGCTGTCACACTGAAATGAACAAGCTTGCTCAGGAAGTCCATAACATGCATAGTCATCCTCCTGGGTTTCCTCGCAAGGACGCTGATGCATAACTCCATGAGGACCCTCCTTCGGAGGCTGAAACCAGCAAGAGGGCTGCCACTCGCCACACACTGCTCCTCCAACCAAAGGAATAACTGGAGGTACAAGTCTAGACTGAAAGACTTTAAACATTAAGCATTGCATGGGAGGCAACCCATTTCAACCGTAGCTGTGGAGGAGCCATCATCGGAGATTTGCTTTCTTGAACTCTTCCCTTTTCTTTTATTTTCGTAAATTTTTCTTTGTTTTAGGATTTCTTGCGTTAACTCTTATGGCATTCTTGATTGATGTTTTGTATGCTTTATACTTGTTTATACATTGAGGACAATGCATGATTTAAGTGTGGGGGAAGGGTTAACGTTTCACTTTGTTTATAGGAGATAGTTTTGTGGTTATAACAAGAAAACAAAATAAAAAATCGGAAAAATCAGAAGAAAAAAAAATTAAATATATTCGTTAATTTTGTTTTAGGTTTTATATTCATGTTTCGGCTTTTGTTTATCTTTGGTCTTTATTTCGTTGGTTTTATAGAATCTTTTTGGTTTGTTTGAGTCTTAGGATGCTCCTAACGTCTAGGATGAACATGTCTCCACTATGCCAAAAAGGCCTTCAGACGACAGAACTGTTCTATCGTCTGAACGAACAAAAATGTGTCGTCTAGTACGGTGTCGTCTCTTGGGGGCATCAGACGACAGAAGTGTTCGGTCGTCTGATGAGTTTTGCATTTTGGGAACTCTCTCATACAACAACAATTAAAAGTTGTGCTAATTTACTTTAAACGATAATTATATGTGGTCGTAAAGAGCATTAGAGGACAATTAAGTGTCGTTCTAGGATAGGTTTGTATGACATTTAAGTGTTGTGTGAAAGATTTTGAAATTATACATATTGTTTGGCTCCAGTTTTTCTTGAGCTGGTCAACAGTCTCTTTTCTTGCGTGGGCGTGCCAGCACCGTTCGGGTGCGGTCGTTGGGGGTGTACCTTGACCTGACTTCTTTTGAGCGACTGTAGACGAGGAGAGCACCAACCTCGTCGTGGGGGTCTTCTTTGCCTCGTGGTGAGGACTTTATCTTGTGTCACCAAGTCGATACTCAACGTTGTAGGTCGAGCAGAGCTAAATCACCGGGAAGTAGAGAGAACTTGCCAAAGCGTGACTTTAGCTTAGCTGGTTTGCGAGGGCGTTACCCTTGCTTGGCTGATTCCGTAACCGTTGTGGTCGCGGTACTACAGTCGGCTCCCGAGGAGACTAGGACCGAAGCACTTTGACAGAGGGTTTGGTGGCACTGAAAGTCGGCTTCCGAGAAGACTAGGACTAGGAGTGTGATCACCGATAAGAGAAAGAGAAGGAGAGGAGTTGCTCTTAGAGAGGTTTGCTCTAGAGAGAACTTAGATCATCTTAGAGATGTTTTGATGTATGAATTGGTGTTTGGTCGCGGCACTACCGTCGGCTCCCGAGGAGACTAGGACCGAAGTACGTTGACAGAGGGTTTGGTGGCACTGAAAGTCGGCTACCAAGCAACACTATTTGGCCTTAAACAACTCATAATGGGTTAGGTTTTAGCACTTAAACATTAATGGAATGTTAGGTTTAAGCACTTAAAACACTAATGGAATGTTAGGTTTAAGTCATTTTCTGCTCCCTTATCCTTCAATTTTTATCTCCACTAAGAACTCAGATTCAACCTTTGATTTCTTCATATTAAATGATCCACCATGAATGTAGATTATTGTGGTAAAATTTCAGAATTTATTTCCATGTGGTTGGGCCGGAAATGCTGCTGGACCTCTTACAGGTCCAGTTTTCCAGTTTTGCTTCTGCAGAAAATTGGATTGATTTTTTGAAGGCGTTCCACTCAAAACTAGCTCTGGCACTCTTCATAATAAATGATCCTTGGGCTGTCTAGAATGGATCTACAGAGTTTCAGCTCATTTCGAGTTCATGTGATCAGTCTGCCACCCCTCCTTCCTTGTTTAGCTCGGTTTCTCCTAGCCGAAGTAGGAAAATATGCTAAAGTTGACTTTTCATGCTTCCATAGTAGGCTTTATTTAGCCTCTAAATATATATTTCGAACTTGTCGACAATATATAGCTTGAGCCACTGACATTGGCTCAATTTCTCCATGACACGCCTTGTCAGGCCAAAATGCTCATTTTGGGTCCAAACACATATGTGATGTTGGGAAATGGTTTAGACAATAGATATCATATTCTTTCTGTTATGTCAGTCTCATTACGACGACAATTTACTGTCGTTTGAGATTATTTAGACGACAAATATTTGTGGTCTGAATATAAAAATGACTACTAATAGTACATGTTTTATATTGTCTGTAATCACGTCCAATCACACTTATTTGTTGTTGTTATACACTTTAGCCAATACTTTTAACTAACTTATGTTGTTGTTTTGCCTTTCAGACTACAATTTTCTGTTGTTCCATTGTCAAAAAGACAATAGACTTCTTATTGGTTTTTGTGTTGTTTTTGTGCAGCTGCAACCACACGTTTTGGTGTGCCTATGTTGTAACTTGCAATTTGAAATAACACATATTACTAGTCTCCTGTTACAATTGGTATGCATGCATCTGGAAATTAAAATTACCCGTTCATGAAACCATAAAATCCACATCCAAAAGCATTCATTGCAATTTCCACTAATCCATCATTGTCTCATGTACACAAACCTAATCATGAGCATCAGTTCAAAATGGCCCATATCTACTAATTTGAATCTGCAAACAAGTCCACATTCTTAATGAAGGAAGAATTTCTACTAGACACAAGTTAAATATAGGAACTAGCTAGCTGTACTACTATATTACACCTGGTGGCTTCCCTTGGGGATCACATAATCTCCATAATTGTCCCATGACAGCTTCCTACACAGAAGCATGCATGATTATCACCAAAACAGGGGAGAAACAAACATAACATGTTAAAAGGAAATCTCAATTAAGATGCCAGTCTTGTAGAAATAAACTAATATAACATGACCACGCATACTTGGGGTACTTATGTGCTTAGATGAGAAGATATTTTCATGTAATAGTTGCCTATTTTAGTTTCTTATATAGAAATAAACAAATTCATAACAAAAATGTTTGGAAACTTGGCATAAATTACTGGATACTAATGGTTATAATGGCCAGGACTCATATCCAATGGTCAAAACAAGAACAAATGTAGATGTTCACTCAAGAGAGAGATTTTATGTGTGCATATGTGGGTGTAGCAGTCAGCTGGGAGTCAAACATCTCAGACCGATTAAAAATGGATGATACCTGAAGAACTCCCTTGGTTGTGAAGTCAAATGTAGCTGATAGCTGTCTTGTGCCATCAATCCAACTTATTATCCGCTGTCTGTGGCTATCTGCACATGCAAGTGGAGTCCACGTAAACAACATAAGCACTTCTAATAAAGGCAAAACAAGAGAGAGAGAGAGAGAGAGAGAGTACTTGTTAGGATGATCGCACAATCTTGTTTTGCCCGTATAGATTATGTCTTGAAGCTGGATCGAGTCCAGTGCTAGGCTCATCCATATAAACAATCTACATAGAGTTTGCAAATGAATGCAGTAAATAGGATATCAAGAAATTTACACGTCCAGGAAAATTGTCACACAGCTAGAGCAGCTAAAAAGTGATCAGCATATACTTTAGGATCACCTATCAGTGAAATTGCGACGCTAAGCCTTCTCTTCATACCTCCACTATACTTTCCAGCTCTTTTGTCTGCAACCCCACCATGAAACAGATTGACACTTTTCAAAGATTCTTCCACTGCCTAGAGAAACAAAATTCAGACAAAAAAATAAGGAAAAACAGATAAGCTTAATCTGCAAGCACAAAATAAATAAATGTATGTAATGACTTACTTGTCTTAATCCAGAACCTTTGAGGTTCTCAAGTCTTCCATAAAAAAGCAGATGCTCCCTTCCAGTCAGGGTTTCCCATAGTAGGCTGCAAAATGTCCCAAACTCAAGAAGTTATTTAAATTCTAAATTTATAAAGGGAAAGACCAGAAAGGAAATTTATGCCTTCTTGATAAATCAGGCATGTATCACGGCTTACTCATGCTATGGACAAACTCCCATGCTGGTATATATTTCATCCGAGTGTTGATGTCCAGACATTGAACAAAAGCCGTGCCAAAGGTTGACTTTGTCAGACCAATCATCTGTTGAAAGATATAGAGATGCCATAAACCCAAAGAATCACAAGGGCAATAACATGTAAGAATGTAGAAGTCACAGGACAACATCCACAAGGGAGAACAAAACCCAGAAATATCAACTTAGCAGACAGAGCACTACCAAAGCAGAGTGAGTAGAGTGAAACAGATGTAAACAGCTATATCTCGGGCTAAAGTGACCCAAGTTATTCACTCATGTTTTGAAATTATAAATCTCCAATAAACATTTCTGCTATATATTGGAGCAATATAACATTATTTTCTATACAAAGTTTCCAGCTAGATGTAAAGTGGTAATGAATACTGATTCCACCTGAAAATAGGGAAAAAAATATGCAGAAGGAACATTTTCATTTATTGTAAGTTAATGGAGAAGGTTCAATTAGTATACTCACCATATTAATAAAAGAGGTCTTCCCAGCAAAATTAGGGCCAAGCATACCAAAGCACTCCCCTCAAGACAAAGCAAGAGACATCCCTCTTACGGCAAACTAGAAATTCTGCCCGCGCTTTGCTGCGGAAATTTTTTCTCCACAATAATCAAAAACTGAAATGCTCTCACCCTTTCTCCACAGATAATAGATAGATGAATTATTAGCTGTACTTATATCATTTGATAATAGATTTGATAATAGATAAGCAAATTGCTTACTGCTTTATAACATTACATAGCAGAATTTTGATTGGTTTGACCAATTAAATCTCAACCTTGTTGTGTTGTACCTGTCTTTACAGTACTCTCTGAGGATTACCAACTACCCATTGAGATCTAGTACACGTTACCCAAATTTCTCGACGGTAATGAAAAAGTTCAAATTAAACTTGGCTTGAATATATCTAGCTGATGAAAAAGCAGATTGAGATTTCCTTCTTGAATATATCTACCTTAGGGGATTGATGTCAGACATCTTGGTTGCCAGATGTAAGTATCACAGTTACTCCATGCACTGCAGGTTGCTTGCTGAAGTAAAATCTGAATTTCCTCATTATGTCTGGTCATTAGTGTAATGGTTTTAGGTCATTAGCAGCTATACACATTGAAACATTTACAAAATGCATAAATTACTCTTCTAATTTAAATGTTTAGACCAATTATTATATTTAGTAATATATTAGTTGTTCAAATGACAGATTGTAAAATTTAAAGTGAACAATTACATATATGTAATTTGTGTTTGAAAGTGAGCATCTCCTAGTGTTTGGAAATTTGAACATTTACTTGCATCTCAGTTTCATTTCCAACCTTTAAGTGATGGAAATTTGAACATTTACTTGCATCTCAGTTTCACAGTTACTCCTATACCAATACAATTAGTAGAAAACAGATGTATGAGCAGTGCTATCTTATGTGTAGCGGAAAGACATCAAGGTTTTATTGATGGAATAAATGACTAGTATGATATGGAATATGTAAATAAAGGTTAAGAGAGTCAAAATCTGACAGATGTGTGTTATTATTGGCACCATCTGAACTGTGGAAATAGTTTTTTCTGAAAATTTGATGAGAAATATTTACCTGTTTAATATCTTTAGCTGTTGCATCATTACTGAAAGTATTCTCCTCTTTAGCAGTAATATGAAACACTGTAAAACACAACATTGAAACGAAGAAACTTAGTGACAAAAGATAATATCTACTATAGCATGTTAGTTGTTAAAACTGAATTTGGTTAAGCAGACGAAATGCAGGTAAGTAACTAAATTAATCAGACAAATAACATCGAAAGTAAAAGAATAGTCTTGAGATTTTTATGAATGGAAATTGAGGATCAAATTCCAGAATAGGCTTTGGAATTTGTTACAGCTGCATGCCTCTACATTTTGATTCTATTAGTTTATGTAAATTTCAATTTGAGGAAACTAAGAGTGAATTCTAGAATAGCAAATGCAACCTGAAAAAATACACTCATTGTATTACTCTTCAGAGAAAAAGCAAAACCACTGATTCCTAATGGACATAATATATTCAATTAGTCAAACTATATATTACAGATAATTTGAGATAACTCTTGTATATATTATGTCCCATGCCACAATTTGATATACAATTTGAGATAACCACTGATAATTTGACCGTCAGAATTTGAGATATTTTCATTACCATTACCCAATGCCACAGATTCAACTTTAAATTGTCCTCTACTTAATATATTATCTTCACTATCAAGTGTGACAAACCACTTGATATACTATAATAACAGAAATTGTAATGAAACAAACACCAATACGCTAAACAATGTTCATACGTAAATGAAACAAAATAAAAATTGATAAGTTATTGAAATTGATTAGCAGCTAAACAGATTGTAAATTGGAAAATATGATAAATGCAGAAAAATTACCAAGCAACAAATTCTTTAACTCTTTATGATATTACAATTAATCTTATCCTCACCAAGTCCAAGTTCTTAACTACCTGCAAAAGTAAGAGCATGTCTAAGATATAGTATTGGCGCTTCTATTAAAGAGAGCATGAAAGGTATCAAAATGATAACAGGATGTCTAACAGCTAATATTATCAAGTTTATCAATAGTTGTAAAAAGTAAGAACCTCCATTAGTAGTGATCAAAATAATTTAGGCTTCTCCAGAAGTGTGAAACCATTTTCCAAAAACTAAGTATTAAAAAACTTGGAAAAAAGATTACTTTTTCATTTATCTTGGTTGGAACTTTCATGGCTGCAATTTTGTCCTGACTCTTGTATTCATTTTGCAGGTTTCTATTGATCTCTGCAAAACAATGATCAAACAAATTCAATATCTTCGTCACTGTGAAGTAGTCATACTTTTCAACTGAGACACAGCACTAATTGAGATAAATAGAGATTAGAAATTGAGAATCAGACCTTTTACAGAGGAACAGCTTGTTCCTTGAGAGAAAAGTTCAATATCACCAAATAGTAATCAGTCTTCAATCCATGCTTTTTTCGTTCACTGTTTGATTGCTTATGTAATATATATGAGTTATGTTATATAATTGTACTAAATACATTGAAAAAGGATTTATTCAGGAAAATAAAAAAGAATGTAGAGTAAGTGTTAATATTTACCAAGAAATTTGGTGACTAAGGGAATGCATCAACATACTTTGTTTGATATGTCATAAATGATATGATTTAGTTGAATTCTGTCTGCTGAATCCGGAGGTTAATAGAGTTTGCTCGATTATCATCTTGTGACATAGGTTCTTTTGCAATCTCACCCAATTTCTGAATTTCTACATGAGTATACATGATTCAATTAGCAAAAGGCATAGCATAAACTTTTTCAAAAATTGAAGCAAATTTTTAATGAAAAAATTTGGTGATTGTAACAGTAGTAAGAGAGAAGTCATAAATATGCAAATTCAATGGACAAGAAAGCGCACCCTTCATGAAAGTAACACAACTTGTTGAGCTGGTTTGTTTCTCGTTCTTCAGAATCCGAGGTGATGATGGATTATAATGGAAATCATGAATTTCTGAAAATTTACATTTACTTATAGTTTCTAATGTCGATCAATTAAATCTAAAGTAGCCAATTTTCATTAGAACAGTGATACGAAAAAAAAAAATTTAACTTCAATGTTCAGAAGCAAATATTGAAATTAAAAATTCAGTTTGCAAATGAAGTTTCTAGAGCTGCCACAGCTTGTAGTGCATGTTTCATGAATCAAAAAAGACTAACTTTAATACAGTATGCTAAAGATCAGTGCGTGAGTCAAAAACATATGTCATTGTGAAAAACACATACCAGTAAAATAAGGGATGGGGAGACATTGGTTGTGGGATCTAATTACAGCAGCTCGCAGCCGCACACAGGAGTCATGGACCTCTTCTACATTTTGGTTGCAGAGCACATGCTAAAGTCATCCTTGCTTAGCTTGGACTCTTCACTTTTAGTAAGACACTGTTAAACATTAAGGTTTTTATTCAAACCTTCATACAAAAATATATGAAATTCAGCAACAAAAAACCCAATCAAAAGCACAAATTGACACAGCTAATAGAAGCCCAAAATATAGAACTGAAAAAAAAAAAAAACAAAACAATCAAACACGTCTCTTTCGAAACAAGCCCAGGCGCAGATAACACAGATAATCAAAATCTTCTTGAAATAGAGGGAAAACATATATAATGAGCAATAGAACAAAAGTGATAAACTAAAACCATTATCTAATAACTATATATATATATATATATATATATATATATATATATATATATATATATATATATATATATATATAACGGAACTAACTGTGGGAAGAAAAGAATAAGAATTAAGTATATAAAAAGGTCTAACTCATAGATAGAAAATCAAATAGGCTTCAAAATCGGGTACGGGATATCACACCAAGTCGACTTCATGTTCCCAGAGGTTCTTGAACAGGAAAAACCAAAATGATTATGTATGATAATGGAAAAGCAGAGAGACCGACAAAAAAAGAAATCAAACAAATTCAAACCCATCATAGAATACCTAGGATGATCAGTTTACTCAATTTTTGTTGGAATCGAGCATCAATTTCTTCCCGTCTCCTTCTTCTTCTTCTTCCTCTTCCTCCTCTTCTTCCTCTTCCTCCTCTTCTTCTTTTCTTTTCGTCTGTTTCAACAAAATTCCAAAGCAAACTGGCACCAAGACAAGAGTCAATGAACCTTCACCGTTCCGCCGCCGTCTACTGTCAAGGAGGGTGACACAGAGAGAGAGAGAGAGAGAATGAGTGAGAGAGAGAGAGAGGTCTGGGTTTTCAGTAATCGGAACACCGAATCAAGGATAAAAGGAAAAATGATATTCAATCGCCCCATCCCCAAATAGAAACATAAAAAACTGAATCGAAATCAAACACTAAAATCGATTGAACCCAGTTGAAACCCAAAACTAAAAAACGATTGACACCCTAAATTGCTTACCGATATCTAAATCGAAAATAGATCTACTGGTCGCTGCAGAGCTCCATTAATCTGGATGTGAAAGACGAAGTAGAGACTAAGGTTGATGAATCGAGAAAGTGAGAAGATGAAGGAGAGAGTGAGAATCGAAATATGACAGAGCTAACTAAGAAGGAGAGAGCGAGGCTGGTGTTTGGGCTTTTGCGGGTTAACGTTCTAGGTCGAGCTGAGAAGGACAGATCGAATTGAAAGTGATTTAATTGCAAGGGATATATGTCAAATAGCACAAGTCAAAATAACTTGGGAAATTTTAAAACAACCCCAACATTTAGACAACATTTAAATGTTGTCTGAATGTCACAATATTTTCTAGTCAATTAGGGTGTGGCTATTTGAGAGGGAAAAGGCTCAATCAACAATTTGGATATCCCTCCAAATTTGAGATAGGAAATCACCACCTTCTACAACTACACAAATGTGTTGTCTGAATGCTCACCATTTTTCCAAATTAAACCAGTATGGTTTTAGTGTATATTCAGACGACAGAAAAGAAAATTATGTCGTCTGAAAAACTCAGACGACATAAAACAAAACTTATGTCGTCTGATGCGTGTCGTCTGAAGGCCTTTTTGGCATAGTGCTCTGAATTCATGGCTGAAGGTTTTCGCAATCAAAATAAGACTTAATTGAATTCTGTGGTTAATCGACATTGTGATACTTGTATGAAGATTTGAGATAGGATTGTAACTTGATTCATAAAGCATGCTAGGATTAAATTTAATTCATTTGACCCTAAGTGAGCTGTTGAGCTAAAATACTTTCTTTTTGAGTGCTTAATTGATAATTCCATAATTTCATGGCTGTATTTGCAAAACCTCATCATTGTTTGAAAATCCAATGATCATGTGCCATAGATTTTAATGGACTAGAAAATACTAGAACTCGACTTTTGTGACTGTCAAAACTTGTATGCCATAATATGCCCTGATCTTGGATAGGATAGAAGACATTAGGGTAACCACCATAGCCAAACAAGCATGTGTCCCCAATTGTGCCCGTCGTGGGACTCTTTAGAATGAACCCCTTTGAGCCTACGTGTAATAACCTCGATTTTCAATCGAGCAATACTTGGCGGCAGTTTTATTCAATGAAGTATTCATTTCGATTTGGTGGAGATTAATTTTACGTCAAATCTCAATTGTTATTGTTGTAGCAAGGATTAATCAAATTTCCCCTACATTAATAATCAAATCCTATATTTCTGGTTTTAACACAAAGTAGTGGCAATCACTTTGTTAAAAAAAAATGGAGGCGTGCTATGTGTTTCAAGCATTAAGTAAAGTGGTGCGACACTAGTTTGCTTTTTATTATACAATTGTATAGGATTGGTGGTATACCGGCTTTGGAGGAAGAAGAAAAAAATTCATTTTTCTCTCGTTCTCTCTTTCTGCCGAAACAACACCAGATTTTTCTTCAAGCTTGTTCTCTCTCCACAAGCCATCGATCGACCCCAGACCACGTCCCACGCCTTCGCCTCCTCCTTGCGCAGCTGCCAGTGGTAGCCTTTCGCTGTCTCTTGAGCCGTACACGGCGGTGGAGCACGAGGCCGGTTTGAGCGCGTTTTGGTTCCAAATCGAGATATCTCACGCTACCGGCCACCGATCCTTGCCAAACTTCATCCTCGTGCTTGCCTCAACTTCCTGAAGCTCCCAGAAGCAGACTTACACGGCTTCGTGGCCCGTAGCAGTGGCTGCAAGTCAACCCCGACCAAGAACGAGACCGGAACTATCGATCCAAATATCTTGAGCTACAGGACGTCGTTTTGAGTGATTCTTGAACCAGTGAGTTCTTCTTGAGTTTCTTAACAACTCTTCAGAAGGAATCGAAGCCTTAAATTGAAGTTTTGACGTCGAAATCGAGCCTTGCCGGATTCTGCAAAATTCTGGAATTTTTCCGACCACCGAAGCTTTCGATCGGTATATCTCGAGCTACAGACCATATTTTTCTGTGATTCTTGAACCAGTGAGTTCTTCTTGAGTTTCTTAACAACTCTTCAGAAGGAATCGAAGCCTTAAATTGACGTTTTTACGTCGAATTGGAGCTCGCCGTTTTCTGCAGTTTCTCGCCGGATTCTGGAAATTTTCCAGTCACCTCGACTGTTCTAGGTAATTTCCGACCACTTCCTTTCGTTTTAAGACTTCATGCTAGTTATGAAAGTGGATCAACTCGTCATTTTGAACAAGTTTGTAGTTGACAACTTTTGCATCGGAGGTGGTTGACCTTCGTTGACCGCCGCGTTGACCACCCACTGACCGCCGCTTGTGGCGGCGTATTCGACCATATTTCGAGTTTTTATTATCTAGGTGATGATCTACGCATCCTTACGAGCGTTTTGATATATTACAAGGTCATTTTAGAAAACGTTGATAAATAGTGGATTTATGTTTTGACGTTACTATTTAACGTTTTTACGTTTTATCTTCGGTTTACGATCCGCTAAGATCCGACCGTCAGATTTACTTCAAATTTGAATATGTTGATCGTATGACTGTCCCGATGACTTTGTGTGGTCACGGGCGAAGATCCCACCATTGGATCTTCGTATAATTGTGAAATAGTGATTCGGAAGGCGATTCGTGAGAATCTGACCGTCGGATTTTCGTATAATTTTGAGGAGATGTTTGTTAGAGTGATTCAAGAAGATCTGACCGTTGGATCTTCGTGATAATTTTGGAGGATGATCCTAAGGGCGATCCGTGAGGATCCGACTGTTGGATCATCATATAAATTCGATCTGGCCGTTGGATCATCATTAAATTAGAATCCGACCGTTGGATTTCCGTATATGTGTGGTTTATGAATGATTGCTAAGTTAAGATCGTATCTGACTAGGTAATTGACGGTTTGAGTTAGTGGACGATTGTGGATCGTATTTTGAGCGGAATTGAAGACGCAGCGGGATTATCGAGGTGAGTAAACCTCACGTGGTTCATATTACGAACCGAGTACTTTTAATTAATTTATTTTTTGTCGTCATTGTGAACTATAGTTGGTATTAATGGGCATTCCTGTGTGAATGTCTATCTATATATATATTATTTATGTGAAATAATATGTATTGTTGAAATTGTGAGATATTATGTACTGTTATGGTTGTGTTGAGTTTATTGTTGAAAAGCAACAATATTGTGAGAGGTATTAAATTTATTGTTGAGAAACAATAAATTGTTGATTTGTTGAGATATATTGATCTGTGGAGATCAATAGGTCACGGGGGTGACCATGGCATCTATTAGTGAACCACGCCCTTGTACCGGGTAGGTGGAAACTAATAGCATTAAATCGTGAACCACGCCCTCGCGCCGGGTAGGTGGAAACGATCAGTTAGAGCTCTAGTCTGTCTGCCAAATGTTGAGTGATCTTATGAGGGTAACGGGGAGTGACTCATAAGTATATATATATATATATGAGAGTGAGAAAGTGAAGTGGTTTTGTGGTGGTCGTTGTGATTGTGATGTTTCTACATTTCTATACTTGAGTTAAAGGAAATGTATTTTAATAAATCAACAGTTCATTCTTGTTTACTCATACTAGCTGTCAAAAGCTTACCGGGTTTGGTGTTGTTGCAATCCCGGTACACTATTCAAATTGTGTAGCGGGTACTACTACAGGTCAAGAGAATCAGGAAGGTGATCGAGCTGCGTAGAGTAGCTGCAAGTGTGTTATTCTGATTTTCTATTGTGAGGTTTGTTATGCTCATTTAGAGCTTTACAATTTTACTTGTGAGAGTGAATTTGTAATAATAAACTCGAGGTCTTCGAGACTTTTTATTTGAGTGGCGAGTGGTGTGTTTGTTCTGAGAAAAAAATTCAGAACGTTTATTTGATTTAGTTGTTAAATTCATGTTTCGGATTTGAATTTGTTATTCAAAATTCGGGGCGTGACACTACGTTGAAAACCTTTGTTTCATCACCCTCACTACCCTACCATGAGCTTAGTACAAGACATCTCTACCCTTGTACTAGGGACTTAGTAGAGCATGACATATTGTGTAGGCGTGACGATGAAAGACAAATGTGGGGTGGGAAAAAACCAAGAGAGAAAAAAAAAAAAAAATTGCCGAAAAAAAAAAAAAAAGGAAAGAAAGAAACACGGCAAAAGAGAAGAAAAATTGAAAAGAAAACTCTTGGGAAATTGTTTTAATGTGGTTTTGGACTTTCAAATTTGTAGAAGGCTCAAAATTGAAAATTAGGCCTTTGTTCATTTCCATATTGGTTAGAGTGAAGGTTGGGCCCAAAACAATGATAATTGGCCCATAAAAATGGTGACATAAAGTGGTCCATATATGCTCTGCTAGGTCCTTAGAATTTTTGCACCCTTAATCTTCATTTCGAAAACCCTAGCTTAGCCTCATTACAACCTGTTTCAAGTCCTTACTTGATCCTTAAGATGGGCAGCCTTTGGTTAGTGGAATCAGGTACAAAGTCGAGCTTATAGTTTAGGTCCATTTGTGCACTTAGTCATTTCTGGAGGTTTTTAAAAATTCTTCACAAAATGCTTTTATTGATGAAATATGCAAGCTGTTTGTTGCCTTACAATTTGTTCTCTTGCATATACTTGAGTGTGAAGCTTTTAAGCATAGCCATTTCTGAGAGAAAAATAGAGAGTATGCCTTGTGAGTTTGGATTGGACTTGTTCGAAACATGCTATCATTCACTGTATAACTTAAGTTCTCCATATCTTACTTAGTCATATGAGTGTCACACGTTTATTAACCTTGGAATTATCTAGATCTATGTGATTTTGATTAAGTGTTTAAACGTGAAAGCCATGAGTTTGGAGTCTCTGAGACAACAGTTAGGGGTAGTAGAGTCTTTTACTTACTTTTTGTTGAGTCTTTGTTTTGTTTTGTGTTTTGATTTATCTAAGGGACTAGCAAAATCTAAGTGTGGGGGAATTTGATAGGAGCATTTTAATGTGATATTTTAATAGTTAATTCCTCACATTTTGCTTGGTTAATTCCTTAACGAATCAATTTTTAATTCAATTTTTATTTTTAGGTACATTGGAGTAGATGATGATGAAATAAGTGTTAGGTCCATAAAATGATGGAGAAAAATGGAAATGCACTAAAAAGGTCAACTTTACACATTTTCCTACTCCGGCTAGGAGAAACCAAGCCAAGCAAGGAAGAAGGAGCGATCACCTGACCAAATGAACTTCAAATGAGCTGCAACCTTCCAGATCCATTCTAGACATCCTAAGAAACATTTCTTATGAAGAGTGCAAGAGCCAAATAGAAGTGGAAGACCTTCAAACAGTCAGCCCAATTTTCTGCAGAAGCAAAATTGGAAAACTGGACTTATAAGGAGTCCAGCAGTGATTCCGACCCATAGGAATGAAAAAAAGTTCTGAAACTTTGACAGCATGATCTACACTCATGGTGGATCATTTCATATGAATAAGTCAAGGGAAAAATTTGAAGTCTTGGTGGAGAATTAATTGAAGGAAAAATGAGCAAAAAGTGAATAAAACCTAACAAATTCCATTAAGTGTTTAAGTATTCAAACCTAATAAATTTCATTAGTGTTTAAATATTCAAACCTAACAAATTCCATTAATGTTTAAATGCTCAAACCTAACCCATCATCATTTATTTAAGGCCAAATAGTTTTGCTTGGTAGCCTATAAATAGAGGCTACAACAAAGAAGAAAAACACATTCCTTCATCCATTTCATCTTCTTTGTCTCTCCATTTCATTTCCATTTTCCATTTCATTTTCTAGTTCTTAGTTTCATTTCCTTCCACTCTCTAGTCTTCTACTTCTGCATTTTCAAGTAAAGAGGAGAAGAAGAAGGAGCCATGAAGATCATATCCTCCATCGTCCACCTTGAAGGCTTGCTTCCAAGATTTAAGATTCCAACGTTTCAAGCTCTCCATCTCCATCTCCAACTCACGGTGTAATTCTATCTTTTTCCTTGTAACTTCTTTTGGTTTTCTTTGTTTGGATTTGTAGAACTATGAATTTTTGTTAACAAGTAATGTTAAGGGCAAAGTTTAAAACCCCTCTCTATGTTTGGATAAAAGTTGTGATTTCTTTGTGTTGATTTTTATGTTGCTTATGTGAGATTGCAATTGATTTTGGATTATAGAAAACTTTTATATGTATGTGTTCTTTGGCGGCCAACTTAGGATATATGCATGTAATTGAAGCTAGATTTAAGTAGTAAAGGCTTTGGACAAAAGTCGAAATCAATTAAAGAGGATTGCAAATAGGTTAACTTATTCATAACTAGGTTGTGCACTTTGGTTGATATCCTTTCTTTGTTCTTCATGCATTGAATGTGTTATTGATTAGCTAGCTTTCTAGACTATGATTGCATGTTCAATAGGATTGATTTAGGTGCTTTCACTTAGATTAATTATTCAAGGAAAGTAAAATATGGGAAATCGTTTGCTTACTAACGTTTCACATGGTCAACTTATTTCTCATGACATAGATAATCAACTATAGGAATTGTAATTGGATTTCATTCATATGATTGTGGTTTTGATCTTTGTTCCTTGCGTTCCACCCTTGTAAATCTGTTTTTACATTTTCTTTATTTCATTTAATTTTAATTCCAATTCTATAATCCCAAAACCCCCTTATTTGTGTTCACTTGTATATATTTCTATTCTTTATATTATTTTTGTAAATAATACTTTATTATTTTAATTCTTTATTTGTTTTTGCAATTACATGTGTACCCTCAATCCCCGGCTAGAACGATCCCTACTTATTCTATACTAACAACTACATTTTGCAGGGTTAAATTGTGCGCTACTTTTAGCGTGTCAATTTTTGGCGCCGTTGCCGGAGATTGACACGTGCTACTTTTAGCCTATCAGTCTTGCGAAGGTAGTAGTTCCTGATCCTAAAAGGGTTAAGATAGGACCGAAAACCTGTGCCTGCAATTTGTATACATTGTGATAGTTAATCAGCAATTGGAAGGGCACGGAGTAATATGTATAATGGTAAGTCTCGACATATACATCGACGACATAATACCGTAAGACAACTGCTCTCTAATGGTATAATTACCATTGAATATATAAAGTCGAAAGATAATTTAGCGGATCCGTTTACCAAAGGTTTGACTAGAGAGCAAGTTTGTAAATCATCAAAGGGAATGGGATTGAAGCCTATGAATTAAAAGTCTTCATGATGGACACCCAACCTAGTTGGCTGGAGATCCCAAGATCTAGGTTGAAAGGGACAACTAAATCATGTCTGACTTAAGTGGAAGCACTGTGGAGATAATATCTCCTACCCATTCCTATGATGAAACAGTGCTATGTCTGCAATAATGTGAATTAGGCTAAGTTTAGCTTTTAATGATTCCTATGACTTGAAATCTCAAGTGGAGTATAGCAGAATACTCTACAGAAGGAAGTCACCTATATCAATGTGAAATGAGGCCGTTTCTTTGAGAATTTTGGGCGAAATTCTCTAAATCATTGGTGAATACCGGGTATTGTCCATGGCCGGAAGGACACAACCGTATAACCAGATGTGTCTGGAAAGATATTATGTGTTTACTATTGTCTTGGTTTACACGAACGGCCGAATAGTTCAAGACAACACGTTCACTATTTAGCTAGTAAACCCGATAGTATATCACTAGGGAAGGTTCAAAGCTAAAAGTCACCTATCCTGATATGATATCTTACCAACCATTCTCTCTCAAGTGTCTGCATTTCAATTTTCATTCATGTGGGGGATTGTTAGTAAATTTAATCCAAAGATTAAATTAATTTGAATGAAAATTCAAATTGATAATTCTGATATATATATGGAAGAAGTAACTGATCATTCTATCCAAAGGTTACAACCTTTCAAACTAAAAGCAACATAGAAGTTGCTGTGCAGAAAGGTATGTCCTTTCAATTAGATGCATCAAACTCATATATAAAGAGAAGCAATCCCACCACTTGATATCCAATTTTTGCATCAGAAATTTTTTTCAGTATTCAAAAAACTTTCTGCATATCACATTAGAGTTTAAGAGATTGAGAGAGAAAATCACAATCTGCGTTCGTTGATCCTCAAGATTGTAGTGCTTCTTCTAGAGGAAAGTTTGATCGTTGTACTCCTGGGAGACGTTTGCCAATAACCCTTCAAGCACCGACAAGGAGGCAATTTCGTCTTAAGGGGATAGAACCAAGTTCTAGCTTCGATCACAATCTGTAAAGTTTTGCTTCCTTTGTCCTAGTCTGGAATTTTAACTCTATATTTATCTTTTAGATATAGCAATTTGTGAATTAGTTCTCCAACATCAGTTGCCAAGGAAACGCACAATTTCTGGTTAGTCTGTTTAGTATTACGAGCAGTAGTTGGAACAAAACATGCAATACATTTAGGAACCGGCAATTGTGGAGAAATGCAGTGAGCTGTCAAAGCAATTGTTTTACAGTCAACTTGCTAGGTTATACTTCTGAGATTCTTTGTCTAAGTGTCAATTTTATTTTACTTATCTGCCTGGTAGGAAGCCTAAAGTAGATATCATGAAAAAAAGTTTCAAAATTCAACCAATTTTTTGTTTTTTAAGTCATAGTTGTGCTTTCGAGTTGTGCCATTCATTTACGCAAAATGATATATATGTCAGAACATGCATGGTAGGTTTTTAAACATTTGTTCACCTTCTTAATCTCCTAGAAAGCTATTAGTTAGTTAAGAAGCCACTGGGTACATAATACATTTTCCACAGTTTCTTTTCACTTTTGATCAATGAAGATTGTGCATTTTGTCTCAAATTTCATTATATTCCTATAGTATAAACAAACAGCTTCATTTTTGTAAGTTCATTGTTTAAGTGATGTGCAGAACATATTTGTTAGATAGCCCTCTCATCAGTCTCGCTCATTATGTTTGGGACAATTCTTGAGCCACTTCATTTAATGGTGGGCTCTAAATTTACATATGACTAATGACATCTGCATTAACTACTAATGTTTGAAAATTCTGGATCAACATTTGATTCCTTAATTCTTGCATCATTAATGTGTTGACATTTGCCAAGAAATGCATCATAAGATAGAATTCAGCTGAGTAGTCTGCATGTGCATATTGTACATACATTTTCTAGCAGGTAAGTTAGACTTGGATAACTATCAATGAATTGGATTCAGACCAATGAGTGATGAAATGTTTTGTCCTGCAGGATGCAGATACTCTGAAGCAGAAGCTGTTGACGAGAAGTTAATGTAGTTGCTTGCAGCTCCCGGCTGAGTGTGCCATTCTTGAAAGAGTGGTCTACAAGAACAAGAACTAGCATAGACGTTCCTCTTACTTCCAGTACCTAATGAAGGTCTACAACTTCTACACCCTGTTTATGATTGTGAATTATTTATGTAGAATTTTGCATAGAAAATTGAGAAGTGAAGGGACAAACAAGTCTGAAACAACTAGATACAATCTCTTTTAAAAGACTAACAAAAGTTGAGAGAACTGTGAACGACTAAAGAGTTAAAGGCATCCACCGCCAAACAAGTAAAAGGTGAGAGAACAGTAATGGGAAGGCTTTTTACGAAATTTGAGCATCTCCGAGCGAATGACCATGATTTGCCAAACTGTATTAGAATGAGTTAGATTTCAAACTTAGCTGTCTTTGTAGTTTGCATGACCATTTTTAAATATAAGATGATGAGAACTTTAATTTTGATTTTTTTTTTTTCCTTTCACACCTTGCCTATTAATTCTAACTTCTAAGGTTATTACTCATTTACTCTGTTGTTTGGTAGCTTAGAAAATTGATGGAACACAAAGAAGGAAAAGATTTCAATAAACATTAAGTAATCCAAATAGCAGCAATTAGATAATTTTAGGTTGCTAAGCTTATTACAATATTAAGTTTTTTTATTTTTATTTTTTAATTTGTTAATTTTTTATGTGTATGCATGTAGATCAAGTAGAAGGGATTTCAGGCTTTTACAATCAACAAATCAGAATCGCATTGCTTGAGTGGTTCTAATTTTAGTTTATTAGAAGTAATTAGTTCATCTACGATATTTTTATAAGTTTATGAACAAATTATTATCAATGTATCTTAGTTTAATTATGTGTAAATAGTGTAAAATAAATGTGATAGTTTTATCAATGTTGTAAATTTAATTAATTTTAATTTTAATTTTAATTCAATCAAATATAAAATAAGTATATGATAAACATCATAATATCATAAACAACCCAAGATGAAAATAGTGAAAAATTATTAAGCATAAGTCATAATTGGGAGGAAGGCTGAAATAAACTAATGAAATAGGAGAAAGGAACTTTTTTTTTTTTTTTTTGATAAAAGAGAGAGGAACATTTGGGAAATGGAATTAATTTATTTTTATTATTCACGTACGTCTCGGTTGGGAAAAAAGCTGAAATAAACGACATGGATACATATATATAAACTCTTTAATCGAACATAGGAAGTGCACCACAACTGTCGAATACAGGGAAATGAAAAGATTGATGACGAAACTTGCTCCTAATTAATAATAAAAACTACTAAAAACATTCACATCACACGCGGAGACTCGGTAGCTTTACTGCTCTTGCTCGTATGCATTATTGGTAAGGTTCTTTCATTGGACAACCCCTTTCTTTATTTTGGACGTCTCTCTTCTTCTTCCTCTTCACTGTTACCTGTAATTAATGGATGTAAACAGCATAGGTTAAGATATGCTTTATTCAAAAGAAACAGTAGCAAATTACTGAACTTGACAATAGAGATTAAGCTTAATTACCAGGAGGCAAGTAAGCTCATTATCTAGTAGCCGTAACGAGGAGGAGGAGAAGGAGGTGGGGTCTCAAAGAAATGACCACTAGGAAGCTTGTAAGGCTTGTGTGGTGGTGGTGGAGATTTTGGTGGATAATGGGGATGCTTAGGCGGCGAGTACACCGGAGGCTTAGGTGGTGACTTAGGAGGGTAATGGGGGTGCTTAGGAGGGGAGTACACCGGAGGCTTTGGTGGTGACTTTGGTGGATAATGGGGATGCTTAGGCGGCGAGTAGACCGGAGGCTTAGGTGGTGATTTGGGAGGGTAATAGGGGTGCTTAGGAGGGGAGTAAACAGGAGGCTTTGGTGGTGACTTTGGTGGATAATGAGGATGCTTAGGAGGCGAGTCCACCGGCGGTGTGGGTGATGGTGGTGACTTTGGTGGGTAATGAGGATGCTTTGGTGGAGAGTACACCGGAGGCTTAGGCGGTGACTTGGGAGGATAGTGAGGATGATGGGGTGGTGCGTAGTGCACTGGCGGCGATGGTGGTGGCGGAGACTTGTAGTGGTAAGGAGGAGAGGCAGGTGGTGGAAGAGAGGAGTAAGGGTAATTTGCCGAGGTTTGCGAAGCGAGAGCGACTATTGCCACTAGAAGACTCAAAACTAGAGAGGTCCCCATTTTCCCCATCCTGTTGGGTTAAGAGATGGGATTTTGGTTTTCTGCTCTATATGCAACGCCTCTGCAACCTTTATATAGCTTTGGTCTTTACCCATCCAATCAAACTAGGGTAAAATAATAATCATCATGTGCCAAAATTACATTGATTGGATGGAAGCTGCGAAACTTGAACTGTTGGAAGACTAAGACCTAGCTACCGATTACGTACATACAATACAGTGCCATAGATAAAAAAGAGCAATTCTTCCATGGAAAATTCTGCTATCCACCCGGGATGGATTTCCACATGGGCATCTTCACCGTTGATTTCTGGCTGAGTGGGTCCGGAGCAACGATGGCCTTCCATTTCCTGTTATTGTGAGCTGGTCGTTAACGTTAGTGTGAGTCTGTGAAAAAAAAAGGGGACCCAGGTTTACGGGTAGAAACAGATGGAGGGGGATAAAGGTGATCCAGGTTTACTACTTCTTTTCATTTGAGTTGTTTCAACCAATGTTTTAAATATCGGTATTTTCATATCTATCGGTACTTTGAAAAAGTGAGATATTGGATATATCGGGGATACAGTGTACGAAAATATCGTTTTTGAAAAAAGTCAATTTATTAGAAATTTAGAACTACATATAAATACATAAGAATGTCAACTTCTTCTACATCCAAAAAGAGACTCTAGGCTGTTGAAAAGCCGCTCGCTGGTCTTCGAAAATGCAATAATCAGACCAAGACATATGACCCATATAGTGCGAATTGTAGTGATGAACATGATAGTTATAGATCTCTTTAGAGCTGCCGACTGTTTCCCCTATAAGGGGATAATAAGGATGAACCTAACTAGATGACTGATCATATACTTCTCCATATTGATTATATCCATAAGCATGCATCATAACCAAATTGATTGTTGTCTTCATGAGATTCATTTGAGATCCCACTGCGCTCTGTGCCTAAACTGATAGAGTCAAAACTTAAGGCAATTGAAGAAACATCAGATTGGGTACTTTGATCATCAGTTGCACCTCTAGTCCTCCTCCCATATCGGGTCTTCTCTTGAGCACCATGACCAGCTGTTCTCACTCCGTGGTCTTCATCTTGGGTGGCATGATCAAAATTACCTTCACAGGTAAATTGGAATCCTCCATCCACAGAAGATTGTCCATATTCATATCTTTCACCTCCACCACCTGTTCCGCTTCCACCATCTCCACCATCATCAGAACTATCTGGAATTGCTGTACCACCCCACGCATCATCACTATCTGAATTATCTTCTGGGTTTTTAACAACTTCTTCAGATAAGACTCTCTCTACGTTGATTCCAGCATTAGCTGCAGTTTCTACAACTTGTGGAAGAGGTCTTCCAGCTTCATTATCGAGGTGTGCAGGCATAATCCAATTTCTATGGGAAATTGGTAGGAAATTTCCTTCCCTGATCAATTTGGGGCCCTTTGTATAGTTTTATAAACATTGCACTTAATAAAATAAAATCAATAAAAAAGATGAATTACATTTAACTATTTAACCGTCTGTAGTTTGCTTCATATCATATATCACTTTCTATTTTTAATTATGTTGATCCACTAAAACAAGAGACAACTTCCAAAAAAAAATTTCAGGTTTAAGACACAGAGTCACAGACTACACAGTAGCTTCGTTATTCCTCACTTTTTCAAGATGCATAGCCAAAATTTAATACTCCGTACTCTGCACTCTCTTCTCATCATGTCATCCATATATGGTTCCTTGACTTCTTTCTGCAATGTCATTTGGCCTCATTTGAATAATTGAACCTTTATAGCT
The DNA here is from genome assembly GCF_958449725.1 of Rosa rugosa. NCBI lineage: Eukaryota > Viridiplantae > Streptophyta > Magnoliopsida > Rosales > Rosaceae > Rosa > Rosa rugosa. The sequence continues at coordinate 962,620 of NC_084822.1, read as the reverse complement.
TTATCTTCTTTCTATTATTCAACTACAGAGTTACAAACTGCATACAGAGTTACAAAAATAGTCACAGACTACACAGTACCAAATCTCTCCTCACACAGATTTGCATTTAGACTTTTAGAGAATTACTTCTCACCCAAAATCGCCTTGAGGGTATTTATCCAATTCTCCTCGATCACCTAGATTCGCCTTGGGGGGATTTTTTTCCTCACCTAGATTCGCCTTGAGGGGATTTTCTACTCACCTAGATTCACCTTGAGGGGATTTCTCCTCACTCAAATTTGCCTTTAGGAAATCTCTCTTCACACAGATTTTCATTTAGAGAATTACTGAGTTTTTTTTTTTTTACCTCAAATTTTACAGATATTTCTTCACTTTATCGGGATATATCGCAAATATCTAATATATCGGGGATATTTGACGATGTCGGAGAAATTTCGCAGAAACGGTGACAGATAAGATATTTACCCCCTAGATATATCGGTCAATCGAAAAAAGGAGATATCGGGGGATATATCGGAAATATCGCAGAGATTTAGAACCTTAGTTTCAACCAATGGCAGCATAGTGAGAAGGGTCTCGCCCTAGTGTCCCTACGCACTAATTAATTTTCAGATTATTTTGATCACCGCTAGAATGAGGAAATACAAGTTTCCCCAAGTCTCCAACTTCAAATCCAGGAACATGGATGGTGAGCTGTTTGGACCAGAATTTTAATAATTTCTTGAAGAATTATTAAGTCCAATTTTCAAACAGAACTAAGAATGAAGTAGCTAGGGATGGCTCTCATGGACTTATCTTCGATCCAGTCAAATTATTTCGACTGGTTTGCATCTTTTGCCCATTGACGTCCCCATAAACATGTAATTATTGAATTTCATGTAAAAATAGCCAGTTCTAACCTAAACTTAATTACTTCTTCTTTGTACGGGGGACAATCATTATACCCCTTTCATATCAAACAAGAAGATAGTGACAGTACCCACAGTGGTACATAGAAAAAAGACCCACTCAGTGTACAATTAGATACCTGGATAAAGCGAGATCCCCCTATGGTACTACGTCGGAGGCGGTAGAAAGATCCGACCCTCCCAACCTAACTGTCACCCAGTGGATCTAGTGGCCTAGAGACCTCAATTGGTGTACAACTAGAGACACTGAGAATTAAGTCGACAAGATAAAGATGAAATGCTTAAAACTAGATGCACAAAAGTGCCTAGACTGTCCTTGACAATAGGGAATTATTGAAAAAACAAAGACTAAAGAAAACTAGACAAAGGCCGGGCCCAAAAAAACCCAACCCAAACTTCAACCCATAATGGCCCACAGCCAGTGCCACACCCCAGAAAATCAAACCCAAAAGGTGAGCCGTCCCTAACCCTTCCCGGCCCTAGACCAGTCTCGCCGCGCCTCCACCCTGTCTTCACCACTGATGTCGGATAGAAAAGACGTCGTCACCGCCGGTCCCCATAGCAAGAAACGCCATCAATCACCATCCCTTTCCCACACCAGGCCGCACCCTGCACTCTGCGCCATAACCAAACCGGCAATCCGATCACCGCCGACAACCAGTCGAGCAACATGTGATCCATTCCATCGAAGTGGCCCTCCGAATTCCGACCGTCACCAGACGCCGCTACTCCCTGGCAGAGCCCCGAGTCCAGTTCGATTCCAATCTGCAGCCACAGCTCAACTACTCCTTTCACTGAGAAAGAGAGGGTAGGACATCCCCGGATCTCCTCCTCCAAGCCTGAAACACAGCCTCAATTACCCGTCCGGCCGCACCCAACGTGCGTTGGCTAGGCTAGAGGTCGTCGCCATTGTCGGGGTGTAGCCGGACAGGTGCTAGCACAGTGACGGCAGCTAGAGTGACTGAATAGTCACTAGGGTTTGTCACTGTTAGTTTGATCGGGTCTCTAAAATAAAGAGTTTGTTAAACTCGTTATGCAGCATATTATTATACCTACTTCACCTTTTTTTTTTTTTATCATTTCATGTACCTTTTGCAGTGAAAAAAAAAAAAAAAAGAGATCCACCTGAAATTTATCATGAGGACAAACTTAGGATAGTACCTTTTCAAAAATTTAAATTTCAAATCAAGTAACATAATGTTACTTGTTAAATATAAGGTCGATAATATTGGTATCTAACATGTGCTACCATATGAGGCTGAACATATTTGTCGAAAAATTGATATGATGGCATGCAGATGCTTGGTTGAATCGAGGAACAATATATTAGTTATGATCACACACACGTGTTTGGTTGAACAAATTTTCATTCTATATATAGAATAGATTTTTAATTTTTTTTTCTATACAAATTTCAAGATCTCTGATTTTTTTTTTGTCATAATATAATATTTACGGCCAATAAAGTTTTATATTTTCGTAATGATATTAATTTGGGCTCACTTGACTATTGCACCAAATAGCAGGACCACAATTACCATGATAATGATAACCAATTCAGTTTTCTTCATCTTTATCTTTCAATTCTTTTCATGTTTTTAGCTACCACCCTATGAGACTTAGGCCTGGGCACGGTCCCAGCCTGAAGTGACATTTGTAAGGCTCGGGACCGAGCCGGGCTCGAATCACATTTTTCAGTCTTAGGGACTAGGAAGGCTGGGACCGTGAATGAACCGGCCGGTCCTTCTAGTTTTTTAGCCCCAAAAGTCTAGTTTGGCTTAGCTTCATCTTCTCCACAATTTCATCATATTTCTGATTTTCTGGGATTAGAGCACAGCCTAACGCATCATACAAATCACAAACTAAGCTACAAAACGAAGAAAATAGCATCCAATCTTCAAGTTATAAACAAATGAAGTTTCATAGTTTAAATTCAGACCCTTTAAACTGGTTGGAATGACGGGAACCCACCACCGTCTCAGTCCCACAAACCGAAACTGCGTTTTCCATTTAGGAATTAGGAATCTGAGGTTTCATTCTTCGAAAAAGAGGCTTGGGGTTAAGGATAGAATTGAGAAATAAGATATTTGACGAAGTTAGGGAAGGGATTGAACGGGATTGAAGGATGGGTTTGACGAATGGATTAGAATTTGGGTTTGATGGAGGGATTGAAGGCTGGGTTCAACAAACTGATTCAAATCTGGGTTCAACAAAGGGATTGAAGGCTGGGTTCAACGAATTGATTGGAATCTGGATGGGTATGGAAGTAGGTGGGCATGTCATCTATCCTTGATTGTGCTTTGGATTGGGATTTTGGAATGGAGGCTGGGTCTATTGGGATTTAGGCTGGGATTGAAAGTTTGGGGTTAGAGAAATTTAGGTTTCTTCGTTCTTGTTCTTCGAAGAATATAGTGAACTAGCGATGAGACCCTTGCTTTGCTGTGGGATTTGTTGTTGCTAACAATGTACAATAATGTATGATACAACTGAATAAGACTTGATTTTTGATCGAAGTGATAAAACATGATATATCACTTTTAATAGGAATAGTACAGCAAACAGTAATGCTGAATATAAGAGAGCCAGTTTCCTGGCTCCAAAATTGTTTTGAGTTTACAAAGCCTTTAACCTAATTCTTCTTTAGAAAAAAAACCCTAAAAAGTACAGCCATATCCTCTCATATATATCTCTGTCCTTCTATTGTTTCAATATTTTACCAAAGGCATGCATGGAGGCAGACACAATTATAGTAATTATTTGATGCATAAATATATCGGTCATTATTCAACAATCATTTTTTTAAAATACAAATATATGATTGCTTAGCTTGCGTTTACGGTAATAAAATTTGTAACTCGCTAAAATTAATGGACGAACTGAATCTGTCAAACTTGAACTGTACTAGCTTTAAGACAGTTATCAATGCCTTAACGATCAACAATTTAGCTGAACATTTGTAGAGATGATCTATATATTAATACCCAAAAACTGAACGGTCGAGATGTGGATATGCGTAATGCGACAAAAAAGTGACTCTAAACTCTAAATGCGCACTTTAATTTCAAAGTGAAACTTTGATCCGTAGAGGACTAATATATATATATATATATATATACACACACACACATGTGCGCAGAAGAGTGTTCTGTGGGGGAGAAGAGTGTTCTGTGGGGGAAGTTGGTGAGTTTGCTGAGAAGGATATATATATATATATATATATATATATATATATATATATATATATATATATATACACACATGTGCGCAGAAGAGTGTTCTGCGGGGGAAGTTGGTGAGTTTGCTGAGAAGGATATATATATATATATACACATGTGCGCAGAAGAGTGTTCTGCGGGGGAAGTTGGTGAGTTTGCTGAGAAGGATATATATATATATACACACATGTGCGCAGAAGAGTGTTCTGTGGGGGAAGTTGGTGAGTTTGCTGAGAAGGATGATTAGTTCCCTAGATACCCTGGTGCGTCGCGGAATGTCCCATCCGCTTGAATAGCATTTGCAATGATCGTACTGCATGTAAGCAGCATTTTATGTTCTCAAGAAAGAAAAGCATCTTTGCACGAATTTAGAAGAGAGAGACAGAGCTCGCGTGTCCAAGAAGTTCGAAAGAAGCTGCTTGGTGCTTTCATTCATGTACAAAGTCTTCGTCTAATCGTCTTCGCCTTCTTCTTTGTCGGTCATTTCTTCGTTCGCCATATACCGTCTGATATGAACCGTGTCTGGTGCGTGCGGAAGGTCCCATCCGCATGCATTGCATTTGGGACGATCAGTACTGTAAGCAGCTTTTTAGATTCTAAAGAAAGAAAAGCATCTTAATTTAGAAAAGAAAGAGAGAGAGAGAGAGAGAGAGAACTCGCGCGTCCAAGAAGTTTGAAAGAAGCTGCTTGGTGCTTTCATTCATGTACAAAGTCTTCGTCTTCGTCTTCGATCGCCTTCTTCTTGGTGTCGGTCTTTTCTTCGTTTGATGGGATATGTCCAGAGTCTTCGTCTTCGACTTCGACTTCATCTTAGTGTCGGTCTTTTCTTCGTTTGATGCCAATATAAAATCACCTAACATTTGTACACTTTGAACCACGCCAAACTTATACACTCCACTTATATAATCACCTAATTTTCAACCACGTCACATATTTAGATCCATCGATCTTATATAATCATCCAACTTTTCTAAGCTTTTAAAACATGTCACATATTAAAATTCATATCCAACCACTGCAATAATTTTCTATTTATTTTTAAATTTTAACTTATAACTACACAATGCTGTGTTTTTCTGTATACACCGTCCCTTCTTCTTTACAAGATTATAGACCTTGATATTAGAATATAAAAAAATGCGATAGAAAAGTTACAAAATTTAACTCACAGTAATTTGTAGTAGGAAGAAGAGTCGGGAGAGTAATATCTATGTTTTCAATTAAACGTAATTACCCATGTCTTTCACGTAATTCTACTCCAAGCAGGGGCGTAGCTAGGATTAGACAATGGGGTGGGCTATATTTTTTGGGCGAAGCCCAAAATTTTTTTTTTGATGTCTCTATAGCCAAACCTGCATAATATCAATGAATCTCATCAAACCCATTCCCAATTATCGACATCAATCCATTACCCATTACCCATTCCCAATTCCGACCTCAGTCACCTCACACTAAACACCAAACATCACGAATTCACGATTCAAACATCATCAACATGGGTATTGGGTATACGGTGTTTACCTGAGAATCTAAGCATTAGGGATTGAAGATTTGAAGCCTTCAAGAGTTCAAGGAGTCGCACTGTTGCAGGGAATCCAAAGATGCAGACCGCAGTGGAGGTGGCTCGGTGGACGGTGGCGGAGGAGGTAGCTCAGGTGTGGAGCGGCGGAGGTGGCTCGGCGGACTGCCGGAACTAGCTAATCGAACCTGGAACTCTGGAAGGCTGGAAGGGGGAAGCAAATGGGGACAGCGCCACAGCCCACGGGGGAGAAACCGAAGAAGGGGAGAGCTGAGAGTCGACCTACAAGCATCAGTATGTATATATATAATTTTTTTTTTTTTATTGGGCTATACCCATACTTGGTCGATTTTGGGCCAAATTTTCCCTTGGGCTATAGCCCAAGTAGCCTTTGTCTTGGCTACGCCCCTGACTCCAAGAAAACTCATAGAACACCAAAATATAATGTAACTCAATCCGGCCCAAAAAGGTCGGATACAGGTGATACTCTAGAACACGTATGAACTTGCCTTTGAACTCGCGGCGGCAATGATTGTATGAAATCACTATTTGCAAATGCCGCATAGTGTATGAACGTGCCTTTGAACTCACGGTGATTATAACTGTATGAAATGTGTGTCTGAGAAGCTCAGGACCCTCCGCAATTTGACCCGATATTGCTTGGTACAATTTCTTCTAGTTTGGTAGGATTTCAATGTATTTTTCTTATTCATGGTCCTTCTTCTTAACAAGATTGTAGACCGGCCTGATGACAAATGTCTTTCATGTAATTGTGTTGTAGTTCTTCTTGGCTAAGGACGTCCTTACGTTAGCCTTAGGAACAGATTTCTAGTTTTTGACCACTTTTCGATCACATATTCACATCTTAACCGTTCAGTTCTTAGTACCTAATGCATAGATCATCTCTGCAAAATTTCAGTCAAATAGAAGATCATTAAGGCATTCAAATCTGCAATTTACAGTAATGAACACGAACAGTTCCGGTTCGACAGATTCAATTCGTTCATTGGTTTAATCGAGTTCGATACCTTAACAATCATCAATTTGTCTGAAAATTTACAGAAGTAATCTATATATTATGACCTAATTAAACTGAACGACCTATTCCACAATTGGATGTTCAAAATACTTTTCTTCATCGCAATTTATTTGAAGATGTGTATATGCGGCAGCCTATTGGGTTTATTGATACTCAGTTTCCTCATCATGTGTGCAAGCTACGACGGTCTCTTTATGGTTTAAAACAGGCCCCTCGTGCCTGGTTTCATTGCTTTTCGGCTTATTTGGAGGATTTGGGTTTTATGGCTTCTATGGCTGATCACTCTCTTTTCATCTTTCATCAAGGAGCTACTCTATCTATTTACTCATTTATGTGGATGACATTCTTATTACTGGGAACAATTCTCGTCATATAGTAGCTTTAATTGTTGATTTGGGCAAGCTATTTTCTATGAAGAATTTGGGTTCTCTCAGCTATTTTTAAGGGGTTGAGGCTGTTCGTACCTCTACAAGACTTTCTTTGTCTCAGTCTAAATATGCCCTTGATCTTTTGAAGCGTACCAACATGCTTGATGCCAAAGTAGTTTCTACACTTGCTTCTCGTCAACGTCTTAGTGCCCATGATGGTAACGTTCTTCTTGATCCTACTGAATACCGTAGTGTTGTGGGTGCCCTTCAGTATCTCACTCTCACCCGTCCTGATCTTTCTTTCGCTGTCAACCAGGTCTGCCAATTTATGCATCGTCCCACTTCTATACATTGGGTTGCCGTCAAGCGCATTTTGTGATATGTTAAGCATACTCCATATCATGGTATCTTCTACAAGCCTTCTTCTCTTAATCTTCTTGTTTATTCCATTGCGGATTATGCTGGTGATCCTGATGATCGTCGCTTTACCAGTGGGTATTGTATGTGTAATACCCCGAAAAATCCAAATTAAATTCCATGGATTTTTAGAAATGATTTCACGATAGTGGGAGCGAGTACGAAGCTTGGAGAAGTTGTGGAATTAGTTCGAACGATTTTATTTTCGAAAATGAATGTTTTTTAGGGGGTCGAGAAAGTTGACTTTTTATACGTTCAAAATCTGGGAAAACTTCCTTTATGAAAGTTGTAGAGCTTGTCGATACGATCTCGTGCACATGTGCATATGACGATTTGGATTGATATATTTGGCTTTTTAGAAGACGCAGCGGGAATTGGAGGTGAGTAAACCTCACGTGGTTCATATTACAAACCGAATAAATTTAATTACTTTATTTTTGTCGCAATTGTGTGAAAATAATTGTGGAATAAATATTTATTTAAATCATATGGGCTTGACCAACTACGGTCCATAGGTAAGTAAAATGATTTCTATTATACAAAATGAATTTCAGGATTTTCTTGTGTGAACTATAGTTGGTATTAGTGATCATTCCTGAGTGAATGATTACGTATATATATATTTACGTGGAATATATATATTGGTTGACGTGTGATTGGTGTGATGAAATGATTGAGAATGGATTGGATATTATTCAAGCTATTAATCTCGCATTTAATTGTTGAATAATGAAATGTTGATCATGTGATGTAAAAGCTATTTTATATGTCCAATTGTGATTGTGTGGAAATTATTTTAAGAAATAAAGATTTATCTTTAAATAATATGTCTATTTATGTGGGTGTACATATACATATATAGATCCCTGCAAAGGAGGAATTGAACACAAGCTGCAGCAAGAGCAAAGTTTGATTCAACACCAAAACTGATTCAAGTCACCACAAGACATCCCAATAACCCATAACCCATTTGCATGCATAAGCCATTCAACAAAAATTTTACCCAATTCAACAGTCCCAAGGATTCAAGATTACCTTAGGTGAAAAGGATCAAGCAATCAAATCCACGAATTGGAAGAGGAGTAAGATAGATCCCTGCAGCAGAAAAAGAATCGTGATTCCCCGCAGTAGGAGGAGGAATGCAACGGTTACACGCAGAAGAAAAGAAAAGAAGACAAAGAGAAGAATTTTAGGGTTTCGAAAGAGAGGAAGGGAATACCTCGAATCCGAAAGCCCAGTGGGTTCAAGGATCTCTGGAATCTTCGAAGAATGCGAGCTCAAAGTGGCAAGCAGAACGCGAAGAGTTCAACACTCCTTAAGCGGGAAGAGCAGGCAAAACTGTGGAGCCTTTACACGTTATTGTTCAAAAGAAGAAGAAAAGAAAAGAAAAAGAGAAGAGCAGGCCTCTCACGCTGACCCACTTAAGAAATTGTAGGCTGGGCTGATTTTTCCTCATTTTGATTATGCGGCCCACTTCACGCCTCAAGCAGCCCACATAAGCAAGGGGGCTAATGTTGGTACTCGAAAAATCACAAGGCAAATAAATATGTCGTCGCGACATATTTTAGCATAAACACGCAATTTGTATAAAATTCTGTAAAACTACATAATTTTATGCCCGTCTCTCGATTTTAACCCGCCAAGCAAACGCACCCTAGATGTGGACCCAAGCCACATCCATGCATTTTTGGGGCTTGCAGAAGTGGGTGTGGTGTGGAAGGTTACGGAAACACACTACGCTCGTCTATTGATTTAGCATCGTCGGTGGTCTCGATCTTGGGCTCGAGATCCAAGCCCGGTAATTTAAATCAATAGCGAATTGGTGAATGTAGAATTTGGGTCAACCTTTTTTCCCTCAAAACTCAAAGCCCAAAGAAAAGCCCAAACCCAAAAGAAATAGGATAGTCCAGCCTTCCCCGTCTTTCTTCTAGCTTCTTTTCCTTTTCCCCGCAGCTCCTAAATATACCAGTCAACCCAAAGATCCAGGAGAAACATCGATCTTCCCTATCAGCTTCCCTATCAGTTGGCAAGAAGGAAACTTCCCGACCGGTGGACGGATATCCCCTTCCCCCTTGAACGATGAGCTCACAATTCCCTAGCTTCCCCTTCAACTTCGTTCCAGGTTTTGTGCCACCGCAGCTGTTTCTGCTGCAACCTTTGCTCACGGCAACGATCTTCTCCTTTTTCCAAGACTCCATCTCTCAAGTAAGCTCTAATCTCCCAGATTTTAAGGCAGAAATCTTGTATGCTGAAGGAGAAGCATTTTACCCAGAAAACCAAAGACCCCGAGCCACCATAACACTCCTCCAATTGAGCCTATAAAAGGAGAGTCTTGGGACTGAAATCATCATCGAGCAATAACCCAGAAAGCTTAGCAACATCCAAAAGTCTCCAACTCTTCAAGCTTCCAAACCTTTAAGCACAGAACCCAGCTCTTAGCCATTATCCTCCCAAAAACCCCCCTTCAAACTCATTTTCCAGAAACCTAAATTCAAAAATCCCCAAATTCTCTCACCGCAGTGTGTTTCTAGCTCCCACACCGTCCTCACGCTGTCAAGCCTCACTCAATATATGAATCACGCACAAGATTGTCTCATTAACATCAAGTTATTGAGTTAATTTTGGCCTAGTGTTGCTTAATTCAAAAGAACCCTCACAACTATAGTTGGTATTAGTGATCATTCCTGAGTGAATGATTACGTATATATATATTTACGTGGAATATATATATTGGTTGACGTGTGATTGGTGTGATGAAATGATTGAGAATGGATTGGATATTATTCAAGCTATTAATCTCGCATTTAATTGTTGAATAATGAAATGTTGATCATGTGATGTAAAAGCTATTTTATATGTCCAATTGCGATTGTGTGGAAATTATTTTAAGAAATAAAGATTTATCTTGAAATAATATGTCTATTTATGTGGGTGTACATATACATATATACGATCTATAATTCAGAAAGATTGTATTTTGTGAATTTGATTATGTCTGAGAAGTACAATTGTGAAGCTGGGTGATTACTACAACCCCGTGCTTAAGTAAATTACTGGTAAAAGTGTTTTGTGTTATGAGAAGTTAGCCTGGGCCCTAGTCCCTTCAGATAGTGCACTATTATACTCTTAGGAAGGGTGCTTACTTTGAGTATACATACTTTGGATTTGTCCTCAGTATGCTGCGGCTTACTCGTGCTTTGGGTATATTACGTGGATCCTAGCACGTGGATTTGTGATTTGTTACCAGTCAATCTGGCTTACTCGTGCTTTGGTATTATGGATCCTAGTACGTGGATTTATGATTTGTTACCAGTTAATCCGAAAATTCAATAAAAAGAGAAGTGTACTTATATTATTTTGATCAAATATCTATCTGGGATATATTGTTAATATGTGAAGGTGTTAGTGAAAAGAGAATCAAGCATGCATTGCTTTAATGTTATTTCACATATTAATGTCGCAATATTTGTTGGTTGTGATCAGTCAGAGTTCTAGTCTGTCTGTCAAATGTTGAGTTTTAAAAGAGAGTATCGAGAATATACTTACTTTTATGTTTCTGTGATTTTTGGAGTTACCTTCTGAGTGTGTTGATTGTTTACTTGAGTTATAAGAATTGTAATTTAATAAATCAACAATTCTTTCTTGTTTACTCATACGGGCTGTCAAAAGCTTACCGGATTTTGTGTTGTTGCAATTCTCGGTACACTATTCAAATTGTGTAGCGGGTAGTCCTACATGTCAGGAGAATCAGGGCAGTGATCGTGCGGTTTAGAGTATTAGTATTGGATTTACATTATTTGTTTTTGTGAGGAGAATTATGCTCATTTGAGCTTTACAATTTGATTTGGTGAGAGTGTGCTGTAATAAGTAACTTGAGGATTTGGTTTATGTAATATTAAGAGGTGTAAGGTGTGGTTGATTTTGAGAAAAAAATTCTGAGATTATGAACAGGGTATTTGAGTTTCATGCTTCGAATATGAATTACTTATTCAGAATTCGGGGTGTGACAGTATGTAACTTGGTTCCAACTAATTCGTTTGTTGGAGCTCTAAGAAGCAAGGGAATGTTTCACGGTCCAGTACAGAGACCGAATATCGACAACTTGCATACCGCTGCTGCCATCTCTTGGGTTCGTGCCTTATTTCGTGATTTGCATTTGTCTCTTGCTTGTCCTAAGCTCTGGTGTGACACTAGTACAAAAATTGAATCAAACGACGGCTAAAAACTGTCGTCTGATACAGAGCTGACTGTCGTATATCTCGCTACCGTCTGATAAAACACGATTTAGAGAACCGTCGTCTGAAGAACTCGGCATCCATGTTGACAGCAATAACTATTGTGTGAACATTACTCAGACAACGGGCAACTTAAGAACCCGTTGTGTGATTGTGATTCAGAAGTCGTTTGTTTTTTTTATAACCGTTGTGTGACTATTATTCACACAACTAAAACATTGATAGCATCCGTGATCTGTATTAATCTCAGACGACAATTTTTATTGTATGATTGTTGTGAACATATGTGTACATATGATAGCATATGTGTACATATGATAGTTTTTTGTGCGGTTATTGTTGTTATAATAGATTGATTCAATGCATTATATATGCTAGAAGTGGAATCAAAAATACTAAATTAACAGTAATATATGAAAGAAATTGTTATAATCCACATCAAGCATCATAATCATAATGGATTGTGCAAATGTAATCTTTTATCTACAAAAGGAGTAGATCTAATGGTACTCTCCTAGCAATATACATCCAGAAATTTATTTAGCGAGTCTAGCTTTGCAAGCTCTGCCGCTCTCATGGCCTCATTGGAACAAAGCCTTACTTTATTGCATGTATACACTCTGGCCCCCAACCTTGGCAATGCCATCTTTTCCTGCTGCTAAGTCTACCATTTTAAAAATGTTGATCACAGCTCTTGAAGGCCACCATCCCATTACACCTGGTGGCTTCCCTTGGGGATCACGTAGGCACCATAATTGTCCCTTGACAGCTTCCTACACAGAAGCATGCATGATTAACACCAAAATAGGGGAGAAACAAAACCAAGTCTTTGCAATCCACAAAACCAAGCCACCATTCGTGGAAGAATGCATCTCTACTGCCCTTCCTTTGTAACCTAGCTTTCTGGCCCATTTGGTATACATGCATGGTAGTTGTTTTACCCAAACCTGAATTATAAAATTTACAAAATCAAGTCACAGAAGATAAAAATGTGTATGTGCTTAGGGAGGGAGGGGGAGGAGAGAGAGAGAGAGAGAGAATGTGCATTCATGAAGTTTCATCAAGCTCTTGACCACATCCACAATCTTTTTTTGACATTAAAAAATAAATAAGTCAAGATAAAATGTGGAAAAACAATAGTTTCATAGACTTAGGCTGACATGAGGTAATATCATATAAAAAGTGCTGGCTTGCATTTTGTTTATAGTTCCAACACAAACCTTAGACTGATTTTAGGTGAATCAAAATTTATCCTATCCCTCTCCATTTATGAAATAAAAAAGTACTAGATTATGCACATTTTTGTGAAGAGTGGGTTAAAAACAAGGACTTCACATATAGAGCACCGTAGAGAGTATTCAAATTTGAGACTTTGCAGTATCTCTCTCTTGTATGGAAACAAATGGAAGATCATCTAACCTCAGGGTAGCCTGTGCCACCAGCTTTTATAATTAGACATGCTCCCTCCATGTCATATGGTCCCTTAAGAAGATTGGAAATCTCATATTTATTCAAATCTTGCTCATATCCAGAGATGCATCATATGCTTGCCTAAAAAGCCCATAATTGATAGCATCTATCTCTGCTAACTGTAATAAGTTTTGCTTCTTCAGCCTGCAGAAATAAGCAATTGTGAATGTCAAATCCTCAACTTCAAATGAGGAAAGAAAAAATATGATTGAGCAACTTTTATACTTGAACATTTTCGTGGAGAGATCAAATTAATATGCAACTAGCACGCTTGACTAGTAAAATAATGGGTACTCATGGCTATTGCCGGCACAGCCAGAGGGCTTAAACTTGTAATCCCTAATGATGCACCCTGCTAAAATTGATCGGACCTCCATATACAGACAACTCAATGAACTTAAAAGTGAGGTGGAAAAATCAATTGATAGAATAGTATAATGTGTTACCTTATATGTCAAGTCTCTGAGAGCATCAACCACTCTAACACTATCAGCCAATTTGGCAAGAACCTCATTGGAGTCAGCAGTGTCATCCGAGAGGTCATAGTCGCGTATCAGTTGTTCTTGCTCATTCCGTCTTTCTTCTTCAAGCTCCAATGCCAATGGGGCCAACATCTCAGCTCAGAGAACAGCATCTTCAATCTTCTTTTTCAATGAAAATAATCCTAAACAAACTCAAAACTGTCATTTTGAATTCCATGCAATCATTAACAGTAGAACTTAAAACTTGAGAAAATCACTATATTATGGTCAGTTGTTTAATTTGCTAAAACAAAACCAATAACTAACAACCTGCTTTAGGGTCCTCATTTAAGCCATACCCATTTCCAAAGTTGAATTTTGAGATACAGACAACCTTATCTCAGCATAAAATTGCTTAATTTTGAGTTAGGTCCACCCAATTCATAACAAGAGAGCTACAAACATAGAGAGAAGGAGATAGAGAACATACCCAGTTGTTTGTAGAACCTATTATTGTCATGGGCGCAGTGAGTGTGTATAGACTGCTAGGTCTTTCTCATGGAATGTTTCCACGTTGAATACCATGAACACCTTCTCAGCAACTTTATACAAGCCAGAGCAAAAAAGTAAAACAAAAAGAATACCATGAACACCTTCGCAGTCAGATTTCCTCCATACCCAAAGAATATACTAACACACACACACACACACACACTAACTTCTATGCAAAGAAGAGTGAGATCACTTCTACCAACTCAAACTCAACTTGTCCATCTGCACCATTGAAATAATTAATCTAGTAACTACCACAAGCCAATACTGATCATTGTTGCTGAACATAATCTACCCAGATCCACAAAATCAACCACCTAAACCAATTAAACAAGCAAATCCAACATCTACCCGTATAAAAAACTGTCCTTTTTTTCACCACACACTTGATCCAACAAAAATGCAGCAGCACATACAAATTGTCTATACAATTCTCAACCATAAACACATTTGATCCACCAAACGAACTAAACACGAAATCTAATCACTATCCACATATACAAAATATAAATATACAAGAATACCATACCTGCAGAAGAACCCACAAGACAAATTCTATTAGCAGACAAATTCTTAGAGACCAATTTGCAGACAGCAATCACATCCTTGATTTCTGCAAACCCAGTAAGAGAAGCCTTCCCAGTTGACCTCCCAACTCCTCTCATGTAAACAAGCTGAGAAACAACTATCTAATTTCCTCATAACCTAACCATATCAATTTATCAAGCAAACAGAAATAGATTGACTGCAACGCCTTAATACCCACTTACCCAGAAACCTTCTTAGTTACCTTCTTAGCCCCATTTTGACATTTTTCCTTCAATCCCCAATCCACAGCTCGAATGTTCGAATTCAAATCTCAGTTACCCATAGCTAAATTTCGATTCCGCCAAATGCAACACACCACTGTCGAAAGATCTGAAGAACCCTAGAGGTTACCCATTAGGTTTTCTACTGCCTCTGAACCAGAAAACCCCAAATCAATCAGTTCACACAATAAACGCAATTTTAGGTCTCAGAAATGAAAGAAGAAGATGAGGAAGACCGGGCATCGGAAATTGCAAGAGAGAGGGGGGTTGTTACCTGTGAGATTTTTGGATTTGATGTTGGCCTGAGCCCGGTCGGAGTAGAGCTTGAATTACCCATTAGATTTTGGTCGGGTTTTGTCGAAGAGAGAGAGCGCTTTGGTTGGGGTTTGTCAAAGAAGAGATAGGGTCTATAGAGGGGAGAGGTAGGGGTTTGTCGAGGAGAGAGAGAGATTGAGAGAGATCGAGAGCTTTGTCGAAGAAGAGAGAAAAGGTTTCGGGTTTGTGTCAAGTGAGAGTGGAGCGCTGTCAAGAGTGAGGAGTGAGGGTCTGTTGTTATTTTATTTTATTTTATTTTTTTTTTTTTTTTTTGCTGAAGTGTAGGGTGTCAAGCCCTGCGCTATGAATTTTGACAAGCTCTATGAAGACTCACACAACCGAATTTTATAACAATGTGGTCTGAGTACATGAGTTTTAAATTTGAAATTTGTCTCCTATCAATTTGACTTCCCTCGTTGGGGAGTTAGAGAAAACTGATGGTGGGAAATCTCCTTCCTTTATGTCAAACATGTTAATCAGACCACAGTTTTATTGTTTCTCGTCGTATGATTAATACATGTTGGGGGGAAATTTCGGGTTTGAGGTGAGGTTTGGCACCACAGACATGGTGGGAAACTTGCCGCTCAATTTTTTTAGGGTCACACAACAGTTTTATCCTTAAACGTCTTGTGAACTAGTTTATAATTCCATATCAGACGACAGGTTTTATAAAAATGACGTACAAAAAAATAAAAATCAATCAGACGACAGAAAACTGTAATGTGTCGTCTGAGAGGTGTCGTCTAATTCAATTTTTGTACTAGTGTGATAACATCAGTGCCATTTCTCTTGCTTCTAACCCGGTGTTTCATGCTCGCACTCGTCATGTTGAAGTTGATTTTCATTATGTTCCCGAGAAGGTGGTTCGACATGAGCTTCAAGTGGGCATGATCAAACAGCTGATAGTTTTACCAAAGGGCTTCTTCCCTCTCGCTTCACATTCTTAGTTTCCAAGCTTCATCACCTTCATGTCCTTCCTAGGCCACTTCACTTGTGGGGGTGTAATGAGCACAATAAGGAAAGAACCACGTCTGCATATATTCCTAAATGTTCTTAATAATTATACTTGCTATCCACGTTCTGTATCTTTCTGTATCTATTGCTTAAGTATCAAGCATGATAAGATTTAGTTTATATAGGACTCAAACTCTCTGTATAAATACTGTAATATATGATCAAAGCGTGTGTGCTATTGATTCTATTCACTCTGCTTATTATAATCTTACTGTAGGCATATGAATTGCTTATGTCATGCCCTAATTTCGGAAAAGAATCTGTTCACTACTCATGAATCTCTTGCATCATATACAATTCTATTTGAAAATATATGTTCATTTTACAAGAGTAATTTTATTATACTATTGACAATTGCTTCATGTTAATTCTGATTTGTAGTTGTGAAACATAGCCTTTTCTTTTTGCACAAACTCGGTATACACTGGCCAGATTCAACCAGATGCATGCTACTAGATTGGGAGAAGCATTCCAATATAATGGAAAGTCATTCATAGAGATCTCAAATCTAGTAACATACTATTAAATGAAAATATGAACCAAAATTTCTGATTTTGGTACAGCAAGGAGTTTCATGCTTAAGTGACTCGTATTGGATAAGCCATCACTTATCACAAATCCAACACCAACAGAGCCCTATGTTTCATCCAGCCTTTGCAGAGCCCAGATCAAGATTCAAGCGTGAAGGTCGCGGTCACTGAAATCAATATGGAGGAGCTGACGAAGGCTTAGCCTTTGTAGAAGCCATACAATACCGATGGTGTAGGCGAAGATGATGAAGGCGTTGAGGACATGCTGTAAGATCTTCGGTTAGCAAATCTGAAGAATTATCTCATCCTATCTCCCATCATCTTGGCCGGTAAGTCCTTGTTATAATTACAAATATTTTTCATATCTAGATGTAAGATATCTGATATTGCTATCACAATTTTTACCTAGTAGAGGACGGTTACTGAGGCTGGTCTTTAATTGAAACTGGAAAGACATCGGATTGAACTGGTATATGGTAATCAACTAGGTTAATTGGGTTTCTATGAATGGAGTATGCATGCATTTTTTCCTTCAATTTATTAAGTTTAAGAAGTTGTACTACTGTTCACTTGCAAGTAGCCAAAAACGAAATTTGAAATTGATCCTTCTTGTTGTTAGTAGATTTGTTTAAGTAAGATCCTAGTAATGCAATGAAAATTAATCCTGCAAAATAACAGGATCGAAAGCAAAAAATTATTTTTCTTGTCATCAACTCCCAATTTGTTGTTGTACAAGATTGTCTCATTCACTATCCAAAACCCAAACAAAGACGACTGGGTGACCAAATCAGATTGACACCAAAGATAAATACAATGAAAGCATGTATAAACTAGTCATCCTGTAAATTTGTACAAGACAGTATGATAACTTATTTGATATGTAATGGAGATTAATCGGAAATGTTTAGGCTTTTCTTATTTTATTTTATTTTTTGTTGTTTTATAACAATGCTAGTTAATACTTCTGTCATTCTTATTCTGATGCAGGAGCATCCAAGTGGTTTTCCAATTTAGTTTAGGGTTACAGTAGTTATTGTCAGGGTTTTGTTTCCTTTCCCAGTTCTGAGGGCTACGGTATAATATTTGGGCAGCTTTGGTTGGATGGGAGGCGGTACAGATGTGCCTGCTAGAAAAATTCTCAGTTAGTTTTGATTGGATAGGGGAATATTTACCTACTAGACTAGGCTTGTTGAACCTTCAACTGTTATGCTATATTTTCCGAATGAAGTTATTGTGTGTATACATATATTCAAGTATACTGTGGTTTTATGTCTAGCAGATTCCAAATTGATGCGGTTTAGATTATGTGTTTATTCAATATTCTGGTTGTGATGGTTTGATGAAGTGCTATTAGAACATATGAAGTGTTAATGACCACCATGGTTGTAACATTGTTTGAATGAAATTTGGATGAGCATGACCCAAGTGTCATTGAAATGGTATAAAAAGCCCAGTTGTTGTCATACTTATACGAATTTGTTGTCCATGGTTGTGTTATGGGTACATATTAATAGCCACATGGTAAGCTGTATGTAATTGACATGTCCATGCAGAAGCCAAAGTAGCTTAAGCCTCTTTCCTGATTTGGAGCTCCCTGCATATGAGAAGGGATCTACCTTCTTATATTCCTACATCTAGGATCTGACTTGTATCATTGATACTAATAGGAATTGAACCATTATGGCAAGAAAAAGTTTGATTCAGAGGGAGAAGAAGAGACAAAAATTGGAAAAAAAATATTATTTGATTCGTCGATCCTCAAAAAAAGAAATAAGCAAAGTTCCGTCGTCGAGCGAGAAATGGGAAATTCATGGAAAGTTACAATCTCTACCACGTAATAGTGCACCTACACGCCTTCATCGACGTTGTTTTTCGACCGGAAGACCGAGAGCTAACTATCGAGACTTTGGGTTATCCGGACACGTACTTCGCGAAATGGTTCATGCATGTTTGTTGCCCGGGGCAACAAGATCAAGTTGGTAAGGATTAAAATGTCCTTGAAGAATGAATTTAATTTGAAGTAAATTATCTGTAGCTACAATAAAATTAAAATGTAATTTGCTGCAGGTCATCCAGAGTCCAGACCTTGATCTTCTTATGCATTTACAAATGTTCTGTGGTGAATTTATATAATTATGCATTAGATTTTTTTTTTTCCTGAGTGTGAGGTTTCATGTTCTTTTCTTGGTGAACTTCTATAATTAATTTTTCCTTGTATCTGCTTGTCTTGTTGGGGGGGGGGGGGGGATTGTATTGAACCAGTGTACCAAAAGACTGAAGAAAGATGCAAGTCAAAATATCTAAATTAGAATGCAACTAGCAAATTTTCCAGGAGTTTTGTCAACTTCTTTGCTTTTTATACCCAAGCTTTATATGCATGGAATCCTCACTTTAACGACACTTCAACCAGCATTCTGAATCAGTTGGGAGAGGATTGTTCTCGTTTTTTTTTATATATATATTTTAGGAGAAAATAAAAATTACAAAGAAAACCCCCTTGGGCAACCGAAGCTAAACTTGTCCCACTAAAAGGCAGGGAGACACTGCAACCGAACTCTTGGAGAGGAGCATGTACCTGTTGACGTAATAGCATCAACTAAGAAGTTCGCTTCCCAAAAAACATGAGAGAAGGAGATGCTTGCGAATGAATTAGCAATTGAAGCTATGTCTTTAAGGAGAGATTTTATCATCCAGGGAGCTTCACACTTGAGGTTGACACACTTGATAATTAGGGACGAGTCACCCTCCACTAAAATATGGTCTAGGTTGAACCATTTAGCAGCTAACAGGCCATCTTTAGGAGCCGTACATTCTGCCACAGCAACAATGGGGTCACCGAAACAGTTTCTGATAACAAAACCCACAGCAGCCAAGTTTGACGAAGAAACCGACCCATCAAAGTTGAGCTTGACAGTTTTCAAGCGGAGGGTGTCATTTAATGACTTCACTTGAGCTATTGGATGAAGCAGCAGAACGGGGGTTAATTTTCTTATCATTATTGGAGAGAGAGACACTTCAGAAACTAAATGAAAATCAAGGTTCGAAAAATTGCTAGGCGCTAGTCGGGCGGTGGCCAAGAGACTAGCGCCCAGGCGCCTAGGCGGTTTTCATTTTTTTAATTTTTAATTTAATTTTAATGCATATACAAATATATATGTACATACATACATATATATAAGGGGAATTTGATTCTACACCCAAATTCACACACCCCTTTTAGAATAAACCCATCCATAAGAGTGTTTTAATATACACCCAAACCAATTAATTAGGTTTATTCAAAATAAAAAAACCTATTAAATAGGGTAAATATTAAAACCCAATGTTGTTAAGAATTACTGAAGCTGCCATTATCAAATTCCCCATTCACCTATTAAATAGGATTAATAGTCAAAATCATCTAGCAAATATTATGGAGTTTGATTGACGTTATTGTTGGTATTACCTTCACTTTAGGTTTTTATCAGTACTCATTAATGTCATTATTATCATATAATGATGAATTTTTGGTATGTTTCTTCCTATATATAGAAGCTAGTGAATTCATTCGTCATTTTTTCTTTGGATGGAGACCTTTCACAAAGTTGCATATGATTTCAAAGGATGATTTCAAACGACCTATTCATGAGGTTTATTTCATCATTTTCTTATGGGTTAGAGACTTTCTTTCAAATAGGTACATATATCATATTCGTAATTCAAATTACCTATTCATCAGATTTATTTAGTATAATATCTTTGTTAATCTTTTGATTTTGTGTAAAGCTTGAATTGGATGGTTTTTTAGTAATTAGAAATTTCAATTTATGAATATGGTACAAAACTTAGTTTCATTCCTTCAAAATAGAATCGTTGTTTCTAATTACCTGATACTTAGATTGCTTTAATATGTAATACCTATGATTTAGATGTTTGTTTTTGTAGTTTTAAATTATTTGTATGACTCTATGTCATAGGTTGTTTATTCCATAACCTATAGTATTGACAATTAATATATCTATATTTTGGATATATGTATTTAAATCCTAATAGAGTTTTACCTTTAAAATAGATCTATGAAGGTAATTTGCAATTGTATAAGGAATCACAACATGCAGGGCACTAGTAGTTGGGAGATTTATGAAGACTACATTGCAAAGTGCTAGTCGAGATGACAGATGAAGTGTTATAATGTTCTTTATATTATGTTCGAAAATGTAAAGTTTATATTTCAATTGTAAAAACAAATTTAAAATTGTTTATTTCAATACTGGATGAACATCATTTATGGTTGTACTCATTGTCCCTATTTCAATAAATTTTTAGGTTTATTCCTTCAAAAAGAATGTGTATTTAAATTATCTTGATATTAGAAATAAACTTCTTAATATTGTAAAGTTCAATTTCAATTGTAAAACAATGAATGATAATAATGAGTTTGCTAAATTATAGTGCAAAAACTCTTGCACATTCAAAATTGTTCAATGTGCCAAAATTAAGGGATAATTATATATTAAGCAAACTCTACAGTTACACATAACTATTATGTGGTCCTTGACCACCTCATAGAATCAGGCACCTATGTGGAGAAAAATGTAGGGGCGGAAAAAAAAAATCTTAAAGCAATCAATCTACATCAAGTACATTTTACATGGGCTAATTACATTAACTCGACCATTTTAGAAAATTAATGAATATGGAATGATTGTATAACTACACCTATTAGAACGGATAAGCAAAATAACATACCTTAATGAGAGGATGTTTAATCATGTCGAGCAAGAAAAATATTTATATAATAGGAATATAACAGAATCTGATGATACACAATAGCAAATATATAGATCACATCGGAAAGGAAGAAATATAGGATAATTAAGGCAATTAATCATTTCAAATAAGAGAAAAATCAAGGATTAAATTGATTGTATTAAATTCTAAATATTTAAATTCAAAAAATAGTCAACAGCTATATTTGAGGGGAATATTTTATTTATTCAATCAGAAGGGCAAAAAAGTCAAACTAAAAAATGTGAAAAATGTTAATTATAAATTTAAAACCTATAAGGAAGGTTCAATTATGTGAATTGAGTGTAGATTAAAAGAAAATATAGGGATGAGTTTTTCTTAATAAGAGCTTTGTTTTTTGGGTTTTTATCTAATTTTCTCTATATATAATTATATATAGACTTAAATGAATATTTAAAGATTTATTATAATTTATAAATAAGAGTAAAAAGAATATTATATGAAAAGTACTTTTAATTCTCATTGCCCATGTGCTCATGTCAGATGCGAGCTCCATTCTCATTTCTTCTTTTCACTTCCGACTTTCGTTGTTGACCTCTGCAACTCTGCTTTACCTTTCAATTTGTTCAAGAATCAAAATCCCGACAAACCCAATAGTCTCATTGAGATTAAAAGGTGAAGTATGTTATGGGTTTAAGATCTGCTCTCCTTTTCAATTCGTTCAATGCATGCCCAGCACCGCCGACAGCCTTGCTCTGCATCTTTCCCAGAGCGTCTTCGCCGGCGTTTCGCTCGCTGTTATGGCCTTCACCAACGATTTTTCTTTTGTTACTGTCTTTTGGTAATGCTTGTAGCTTTTGGGCATTCGTGATTTTTCAATTTTTGGTTTGGATTTCTTCAATTTGTGGTTTGGATTTCAAGTCTTTGATTGTGGTTGTGGTGTTGTAATTATGTCAGCAACCTTGTTGCTATTGTTTTAAAGGGATTCATCGATGTGTTTTGTGATCCAAAGCTATGAAACGACGATGTCTCGACCCAAGATCTGATGGGGAAGGAAGAGATTCTGATGCCAACGCCCAGCAAAACCCAGCAGCAGACCCGCCTAGCTCGACCGCCTAAGCGCCTAGTCGCCCGCTTGGGCCATCTAGGCGGCCGCCCATTCCTTGCCCGCCCAAAAGCTCCGATTTTTCATTAGTCGAGGCGGAGAGCTGCCGTCCAGCGCCTAGGGGCCGCCTAGGCGGGGCCTGGGCGGCCGATTTTTAGAACACTGATGAAAACAACAAATTCTCCTTTCAAGCAGTCAAGAGGCCAACAAAAGGCCATTTTACATTTCTTCTAGGGCTTCTTCTGAATTTACACCCTGCTCATGATCCTATAAAATGTTCCTTTTTTTTTTTTTTTGATGACTTGAAAAATGTTCTTTTTTAACTTTTCACATCATTAACAAGTAGCTAAAAGTTTAGCCCACTTCAGATGATGCTAATATATTCTGCTTCATTGGTTAATGACGTACTCCATCTTAACTCGACATGCTGAGGTCCTCATTAGTTACATCGACAGCAAACCTGCAAAATCAAACAAATCCCATCACAAAGTAGTCAGATTCGAAGTTACATAAATGTAAAAATCACTGTGCCATTATAGAATCAAACAACCAGGGAAATTTCTCCCTCAATTTCTCCAGTTTAAATACAAAATCTCAGGTGTTTATCTTCCTTTTGTCTGAATCGAAAAATCTTGAAACTGTACTAAGTTTTGACTCATCATAAATAGATATCGGAAAGATCCATTTCTAAGTAATAGAGGTCATCTAATTAAAGTACGACTCATATGCCAAAACCTTATTGTACAAAAATTGAAATTGCAATGCCATGTCTTTGAAAGTATCCAATGACACTAGCAAAACCTAGAGCACGTCTGAAGTTCCCGTACACATCATTCTAATATTGAGGAGAATTAACACACTCAAATTTCGTTTCAAAGAACAGATATCTGTTAGCAAATTGTATTACTAGTTTACCTTTTGAAATACATGGGATATACTCTTTATCTATGGCAACATTACCACCGCATAATTCGTAACCCTGTCTCGGTAAGTAAATAAACCATAATCACACAACTTTTGAATTTATAAACTGACACAATTTAACTACTGTTGTTACCTTTTGTCTTCAGACCACTGTGCTTGCACCAAATGAGTCAGGTAGTTGCTTTCGGACAAATGCAAATAACAGTGCAGATGCTGCAATCAGTTGTTAGTAAATTTAATCCAAAGATTAAATTAATTTGAATGAAAATTCAAATTAATAATTCTAATATATATGGAAGAAGTAACTGATCATTCTATCCAAAGGTTACAACCTTTCAAACTAAAAGCAACATGGAAGCTGTTGTGCAGAAAGGTATGTCCTTTCGATTAGATGCATCAAACATTCAAACTCATATATAAAGAGAAGCAATCCCACCACTTGATATCCAACTTTTGCATCAGAAATATTTTTCAGTATTAAAAGAACTCTCTGCATATCACATTAGAGTTTAAAATATTGAGAGAGAAAAACACAATCTGCGTTCGTTGATCCTCAAGATTGCAGTGCTTCTTCTAGAGGAAAGTTTGATCATTGTACTCCTGGGAGACGTTTGCCAATAACCCTTCAAGCACCGACGAGGAGGCAATTTCGTCTTAAGGGGATAGAACCAAGTTCTAGCTTCGATCACAATATGTAAAGTTTTGCTTCCTTTTTCCTAGTCTGGAATTTTAACTCTATATTTATCTTTTAGATATAGCAATTTGTGAATTAGTTCTCCAACATTCTTAAGACGAAAACTTTATTTGATATTAAATTGCTATATTGATTTGGACTTTGTTACATGAATCATGGTCTCTGAAATGAGATTGATGGTAAAAACCAAAGAGTGGTGGATTGACATAGGGGCTACCTGCCATATATGCATTGATAAGAAGATGTTTTCAACTTATCAAGATGTTAAACAAGGGGAGAAATTAATCATGGGAAATGCCTCTATGTCATTGGTTCAAGGTTTTGGACAGGTTGCATTAAAGTTAACATCAGGGAAGAAGCTTACTCTCAATAATGTGCTTCATGTGCCTGATGTTAGAAAAAGTCTGGTTTCTGGTTCACTGCTATGTAAAAATGGCTTCAAGTTAGTTTTTGAGGCTGGTAAGTTTATACTTAGTAAGTATGGAATGCATGTTGGGAAAGGGTATCTTTGTGATGACCTATTCAAACTAAATGCAACAATACTTGTACCTGCCGTTATGAACAAAGATAATCCTTCTACCTATATGATTGAATCTCCAAATGTTTGGCATGGTAGGCTAGGACATGTGAACTATGATACAATACGTAGATTAGTTAACATGGATCTATTGCCTAAATTCAATATTGATTTAAATAACAAGTGTGAGACTTGTGTGGAAGCAAAATTGACTAGAACTTCTTTTTATTCAATAGAAAGAAGTATAGAACTTCTGGGATTAATTCACAGTGACATCTGTGACTTAAAATTTCTACAGACTAGAGGTGGTAAAAAGTATTTCATTACTTTTATAGATGATTGCACAAGATATTGCTATGTGTATTTGCTTAGAAGCAAAGATGAAGCTTTACAAATGTTCAAATATTATAAGAACGAAGTTGAGAATCAACTTGGTAAAAAGATCAAGGTCTTAAGGAGTGATAGAGGAGGTGAATATGAATCACCTTTCGCTGAGTTTTGTGCTCAACATGGTATCATTCATCAAACAACTTCTCCTTATTCTCCTCAACAAAACGGTGTCGCCGAACTCAAGAACCGTACATTGAAAGAAATGATGAATGTTATGTTGATAAGCTCTGGAGCACCCCAGAATTTGTGGGGGGGGGGGGGGGGGGGGGAAGCATTGCTTTCTGCTAACTATATTCTCAACAAAGTATTTCATTATAAATATCTCTAATTGTGGAGTTGTCTTGCGAAGGTAGTAGTTCCTGATCCTAAAAGGGTTAAGATAGGACCCAAAACCTGTGCCTGCAATTTGTATACATTGTGATAGTTAATCAGCAATTGGAAGGGCACGGAGTAATATGTATAATGGTAAGTCTCGACATATACGTCGACGACATAATACCGTAAGACAACTGCTCTCAAATGGTATAATTACCATTGAATATATAAAGTCGAAAGATAATTTAGCGGATCCGTTTACCAAAGGTTTGACTAGAGAGCAAGTTTGTAAATCATCAAAGGGAATGGGATTGAAGCCTATGAATTAAAAGTCTTCATGATGGACACCCAACCTAGTTGACTGGAGATCCCAAGATCTAGGTTGAAAGGGACAACTAAATCATGTCTGACTTAAGTGGAAGCACTGTGGAGATAATATCTCCTACCCATTCCTATGATGAAACAGTGCTATGTCTGCAATAATGTGAATTAGGCTAAGTTTAGCTTTTAATGATTCCTATGACTTGAAATCTCAAGTGGAGTATAGCAGAATACTCTAAAGAAGGAAGTCACCTATATCAATGTGAAATGAGGCCGTTTCTTTGAGAATTTTGGGCGAAATTCTCTAAATCATTGGTGAATACCGGGTATTGTCCGTGGCCGGAAGGACACAACCGTATAACCAGATGTGTCTGGAAAAATATTATGTGTTTACTATTGTCTTGGTTTACACGAACGGCTGAATAGTTCAAGACAACACGTTCACTATTTAGCTAGTAAACCCGATAGTATATCACTAGGGAAGGTTCAAAGCTAAAAGTCACCTATCCTGATATGATATCTTACCAACCATTCTCTCTCAAGTGTCTGCATTTCAATTTTCATTCATGTGGGGGATTGTTAGTAAATTTAATCCAAAGATTAAATTAATTTGAATGAAAATTCAAATTGATAATTCTGATATATATATGGAAGAAGTAACTGATCATTCTATCCAAAGGTTACAACCTTTCAAACTAAAAGCAACATAGAAGTTGCTGTGCAGAAAGGTATGTCCTTTCAATTAGATGCATCAAACTCATATATAAAGAGAAGCAATCCCACCACTTGATATCCAATTTTTGCATCAGAAAATTTTTTCAGTATTCAAAAAACTTTCTGCATATCACATTAGAGTTTAAGAGATTGAGAGAGAAAATCACAATCTGCGTTCGTTGATCCTCAAGATTGTAGTGCTTCTTCTAGAGGAAAGTTTGATCGTTGTACTCCTGGGAGACGTTTGCCAATAACCCTTCAAGCACCGACGAGGAGGCAATTTCGTCTTAAGGGAATAGAACCAAGTTCTAGCTTCGATCACAATCTGTAAAGTTTTGCTTCCTTTTTCCTAGTCTAGAATTTTAACTCTATATTTATCTTTTAGATATAGCAATTTGTGAATTAGTTCTCCAACATCAGTTGCCAAGGAAACGCACAATTTCTGGTTAGTCTGTTTAGTATTACGAGCAGTAGTTGGAACAAAACATGCAATACATTTAGGAACCGGCAATTGTGGAGAAATGCAGTGAGCTGTCAAAGCAATTGTTTTACAGTCAACTTGCTAGGTTATACTTCTGAGATTCTTTGTCTAAGTGTCAATTTTGTTTTACTTATCTGCCTGGTAGGAAGCCTAAAGTAGATATCATGAAAAAAAGTTTCAAAATTCAACCAATTTTTTGTTTTTTAAGTCATAGTTGTGCTTTCGAGTTGTGCCATTCATTTACGCAAAATGATATATATGTCAGAACATGCATGGTAGGTTTTTAAACATTTGTTCACCTTCTTAATCTCCTAGAAAGCTATTAGTTAGTTAAGAAGCCACTGGGTACATAATACATTTTCCACAGTTTCTTTTCACTTTTGATCAATGAAGATTGTGCATTTTGTCTCAAATTTCATTATATTCCTATAGTATAAACAAACAGCTTCATTTTTGTAAGTTCATTGTTTAAGTGATGTGCAGAACATATTTGTTAGATAGCCCTCTCATCAGTCTCGCTCATTATGTTTGGGACAATTCTTGAGCCACTTCATTTAATGGTGGGCTCTAAATTTACATATGACTAATGACATCTGCATTAACTACTAATGTTTGAAAATTCTGGATCAACATTTGATTCCTTAATTCTTGCATCATTAATGTGTTGACATTTGCCAAGAAATGCATCATAAGATAGAATTCAGCTGAGTAGTCTGCATGTGCATATTGTACATACATTTTCTAGCAGGTAAGTTAGACTTGGATAACTATCAATGAATTGGATTCAGACCAATGAGTGATGAAATGTTTTGTCCTGCAGGATGCAGATACTCTGAAGCAGAAGCTGTTGACGAGAAGTTAATGTAGTTGCTTGCAGCTCCCGGCTGAGTGTGCCATTCTTGAAAGAGTGGTCTACAAGAACAAGAACTAGCATAGACGTTCCTCTTACTTCCAGTACCTAATGAAGGTCTACAACTTCTACACCCTGTTTATGATTGTGAATTATTTATGTAGAATTTTGCATAGAAAATTGAGAAGTGAAGGGACAAACAAGTCTGAAACAACTAGATACAATCTCTTTTAAAAGACTAACAAAAGTTGAGAGAACTGTGAACGACTAAAGAGTTAAAGGCATCCACTGCCAAACAAGTAAAAGGTGAGAGAACAGTAATGGGAAGGCTTTTTACGAAATTTGAGCATCTCCGAGCGAATGACCATGATTTGCCAAACTGTATTAGAATGAGTTAGATTTCAAACTTAGCTGTCTTTGTAGTTTGCATGACCATTTTTAAATATAAGATGATGAGAACTTTAATTTTGATTTTTTTTTTTCCTTTCACACCTTGCCTATTAATTCTAACTTCTAAGGTTATTACTCATTTACTCTGTTGTTTGGTAGCTCAGAAAATTGATGGAACACAAAGAAGGAAAAGATTTCAATAAACATTAAGTAATCCAAATAGCAGCAATTAGATAATTTTAGGTTGCTAAGCTTATTACAATATTAAGTTTTTTTATTTTTATTTTTTAATTTGTTAATTTTTTATGTGTATGCATGTAGATGAAGTAGAAGGGATTTGAGGCTTTTACAATCAACAAATCAAAATCGCATTGCTTGAGTGGTTCTAATTTTAGTTTATTAGAAGTAATTAGTTCATCTACGATATTTTTATAAGTTTTTTTTTTTTTGAATCAAGCCCATTGGGCGAAATAGTATATTCATCACAAGCCAGAATAGGCCATTACATACCCTGCCGCTGTCATTTAAGGACATAGACAGACAAGGAGGTAGTGGTAGTACCTACAATGGTACGTAGAAATAGACCCACTCATTGTACATTTCAGATCGTAGAGATAGCGGATATCCTCCTTCGGTACTACTCCAGAGACGCTAAAGTGACATAGAGTTCACAGCGGTGCTTAGTTTCCTAATACAAGGAATTATTGTAATTTAGATAAAACTAAAAAAACATAGGATTGGGCCTAGGCCCCAAACCCTAGCCCAACAAAACATTGAACTAGGGCAGAAACCTAGCCCAACAATTGGCAGCCCAACATGGTGGTCTTCAAGGAAATTCGCCCCGGCCCATCAACCGGTTCGGGCCAGTCACCCTGCTCCTCCCATCCCCGCCGCACTGCACCGTCCGGCAAGATCCGTCCGACCCCCGTCGCCTGATCCACATCGCAGCCACGACCGCCTGATCCACGTCGCTGCCACGACCTGCAGCACCACATCGCCCAAGCTCTGCCGCCACGACCTGCATCACTACAGACCAAACAAATCCCCGATCCAGGCTGCCCAAACCCCACCGCCATCGATCGAGATCCCTGATGTCGGTGATCCAGGAAACCCATCAGTAGGGATCGTAATACCTGCCCATACAGTCCGACTACCACCATCAAACCATCCCAGCCGAACCAAACTGAAAAAACCCAGAGCTCATTCCTCCTCCGACGAAGTCACCATGGGCAGTAGTTCTCCCGTCCGGCAGCAACCCCATGACGGCGGGAGGCCAGAGGCTATCCCAACAGCCGGGCGCCGCCGGACGAGATCGAGAAATTGAACGGCGTAGGCCTTAGGGTTTTCGAGGAGAGAGAGAGAGTCTCACCTATAGTTTCTCTCAGCTTTATAAGTTTATGAACAAATTATTATCAATGTATCTTAGTTTAATTATGTGTAAATAGTGTAAAATAAATATAAAATAAGTATATGATAAACATCATAATATCATAAACAACCCAAGATGAAAATAGTGAAAAATTATTAAGCATAAGTCATAATTGGGAGGAAGGCTGAAATAAACTAATGAAAAAGGAGAAAGGAACTTTTTTTTTTTTTTTTTTGATAAAAGAGAAAGGAACATTTGGGAAATGGAATTAATTTATTTTTATTATTCACGTACGTCTCGGTTGGGAAAAAAGCTGAAATAAACGACATGGATACACATATATAAACTCTTTAATCGAACATAGGAAGTGCACCACAACTGTCGAATACAGGGAAATGAAAAGATTGATGACGAAACTTGCTCCTAATTAATAATAAAAACTACTAAAAACATTCACATCACACGCGGAGACTCGGTAGCTTTACTGCTCTTGCTCGTATGCATTATTGGTAAGGTTCTTTCCTTGGACAACCCCTTTCTTTATTTTGGACGTCTCTCTTCTTCTTCCTCTTCACTGTTACCTGTAATTAATGGATGTAAACAGCATAGGTTAAGATATGCTTTATTCAAAAGAAACAGTCGCAAATTACTGAACTTGACAATAGAGATTAAGCTTAATTACCAGGAGGCAAGTAAGCTCATTATCTAGTAGCCGTAAGAAGGAGGGTAGCGTTAACGAGGATCGAGGAGGAGAAGGAGGTGGGGTCTCAAAGAAATGACCACTAGGAAGCTTGTAAGGCTTGTGTGGTGGTGGTGGAGATTTTGGTGGATAATGGGGATGCTTAGGCGGCGAGTACACCGGAGGCTTAGGTGGTGACTTAGGAGGGTAATGGGGGTGCTTAGGAGGGGAGTACACCGGAGGCTTTGGTGGTGACTTTGGTGGATAATGGGGATGCTTAGGCGGCGAGTAGACCGGAGGCTTAGGTGGTGATTTGGGAGGGTAATAGGGGTGCTTAGGAGGGGAGTAAACAGGAGGCTTTGGTGGTGACTTTGGTGGATAATGAGGATGCTTAGGAGGCGAGTACACCGGCGGTGTGGGTGATGGTGGTGACTTTGGTGGGTAATGAGGATGCTTTGGTGGAGAGTACACCGGAGGCTTAGGCGGTGACTTGGGAGGATAGTGAGGATGATGGGGTGGTGCGTAGTGCACTGGCGGCGATGGTGGTGGCGGAGACTTGTAGTGGTAAGGAGGAGAGGCAGGTGGTGGAAGAGAGGAGTAATGACGCAGGCGGAAGTAACGGGGTTTACAAGCGATAAACCCTAAAAGACATAATTCTGGAATCCACCAGAGAAAGAGAGAAAAATCTCAATTTTGATTGATAATATGATAAAAGATAGTTCTGCAGCCGTTTAATGTTGCTTATATATGAGAAAAGAAACCCTAGGGCGACTAACAATGAAACCCTAAAGCCCACGGATTAAAACAAAACAAATCCAAAATAAACTAGAAAACCTAAAATAAAAAGAATGTAAAACTAGCCTAAAAATACTAAATCACGAATCGGATAATTAAGGCGATACATTTTGGCCTAAATTTGATAGAGCTCACAAAAGTGAGTCTTGAAGATCTCGTCGTTCCCATTCCGGAAAGGTATCATGCATCCCAAACGGACATTCTGGCCAAAATTTACTCCAATCTGATTCACAATTCAGAATCTGACTTTTCGCACGAGAAACCCGAAAAGTCCAAAACCTAATCTTCTTGAATATTCTAGCAGCTAATAACCTCATTATGCGTGAGTTACCTATTTTCCAATCACTCTTCTTGATTCTACGCCGCTTCTTTATTTTTCTAACTTTCTGGCTAAACCAAGCCCATTCTCGTCCTACATCATTCTCCTCCACTATGAAAGAACTCGCCCTCGAGTTCATCTTGAATAAAAAACAAGAATAGGCAGACAAGAGACCTAAGAAAAAATTAGACATTTGAACTTGTGGATTATTGGCTAGATCTTCTGCATATTCTGATGGCACAATCATGAACCCAACACCATAGATGAGTCTGTCATATGCATTTTGGCTTTCAGAAGCATCCTTAGTAGATTCTTCTCGGCTCTCAAGGTTGTATGCTTGAATGACATCTGGTTCTGAATGATTAATTTCAGGCTCCAAGACTTCTTCATTATTAATAACCATGTCTACATGAACAATTTCATCTTTAACCTCTTCTTGGTTATCACGGATGATTTCTTGTGAAGCTGCTTCCATTAGAAATTCTTCTGGCTTTTCTTCAATTAAACTATTAATCTCAACCGGCAAAGAAAACTTGGACTCTAACTTCTTCTCGAAAACCTTAGGAGGATAATTCTTGATGCTTTTCCTTCCAGGCTTGATTTTAATTTTGTGTGACTCCCACCTAAATAAATATGTGTCATCTTTGCAATAACCACCTTTGACGCTTTCATGCCATGGCCTTCCAAAAAACACATTAGTGTCATCCATGTCAATCACATGACAAGTAATCTCTTCTTTATAAAATTTTCCCATAGAGACAGGAATTTTACAAACCTCTGTTACTTGTGCATATTCATCCTCTCCAAATGGAATCCAGTATGGATCACTCAGCTTCACTATCGGCAATTGAAAATAATCCACAATTTTGTTTGCTACAAAATTCTCTCGTAGATCACTGTCAATTATTACAGAGCATACCTTGTGTTTGATGACACATGTAGTTCGGAAGTCGTCATAATCCGGCGTTGTGAATATCCAATGTTCCATGTTTCTTCTTTCTTCTTTTTTTTTTTTTTTTTTTTTTTTTTTTTTTTTTTTTTTGATTGATGAGGTTGTCCTAGGGCAAATCCCTTGGTATGTTCCTCTTCAACGAAACTTTCTTTGATAGATACTCTACGACCAGCGTCGTTGAGGTTGGTGGTAGTGAACTTCTCCCTTGGATCGTCGTCTGCTAAAAAGCGGGCGAAACCCGCTTTGATACCAACTGACGCGGGCGGAAGTAACGGGGTTTACAAGCGATAAACCCTAAAAGACATAATTCTGGAATCCACCAGAGAAAGAGAGAAAAATCTCAATTTTGATTGATAATATGATAAAAGATAGTTCTGCAGCCGTTTAAGGTTGCTTATATATGAGAAAAGAAACCCTAGGGCGACTAACAATGAAACCCTAAAGCCCACGGATTAAAACAAAACAAATCCAAAATAAACTAGAAAACCTAAAATAAAAAGAATGTAAAACTAGCCTAAAAATACTAAATCACGAATCGGATAATTAAGGCGATACATTTTGGCCTAAATTTGATAGAGCTCACAAAAGTGAGTCTTGAAGATCTCGTCGTTCCCATTCCGGAAAGGTATCATGCATCCCAAACGGACATTCTGGCCAAAATTTACTCCAATCTGATTCACAATTCAGAATCTGACTTTTCGCACGAGAAACCCGAAAAGTCCAAAACCTAATCTTCTTGAATATTCTAGCAGCTAATAACCTCATTATGCGTGAGTTACCTATTTTCCAATCACTCTTCTTGATTCTACGCCGCTTCTTTATTTTTCTAACTTTCTGGCTAAACCAAGCCCATTCTCGTCCTACATCAAGTAAGGGTAATTTGCCGAGGTTTGCGAAGCGAGAGCGACTATTGCCACTAGAAGACTCAAAACTAGAGAGGTCCCCATTTTCCCCATCCTGTTGGGTTAAGAGATGGGATTTTGGTTTTCTGCTCTATATGCAACGCCTCTGCAACCTTTATATAGCTTTGGTCTTTACCCATCCAATCAAACTAGGGTAAAATAATAATCATCATGTGCCAAAATTACATTGATTGAATGGAAGCTGTGAAACTTGAACTGTTGGAAGAATAAGACCTAGCTACCGATTACGTACATACAATACAGTGCCATAGATAAAAAAGAGCAATTCTTCCATAGCTTTGATGAATAATCAGTGGCGTAGCCAGAATTGTTTTTTTTTATTTTTTATTTTTTTATTTTTTTTTATCAAAATAGGTCAGCCATTTCATTAAATTCAACAAGCAGTACAAAAATGAAATACCCCTATGGGGTCGACAGAAAGGATAGTTCCTCAGAACCTCCTGTTTGGCTCCAGTTTTTCTTGAGCTGGTCAACAGTCTCTTTTCTTGCGTGGGCGTGCCAGCACCGTTCGGGTGCGGTCGTTGGGGGTGTCCCTTGACCTGACTTCTTTTGAGCGACTGTAGACGAGGAGAGCACCAACCTCGTCGTGGGGGTCTTCATTGCCTCGTGGTGAGGACTTTATCTTGTGTCACCAAGTCGATACTCAACGTTGTAGGTCGAGCAGAGCGAAATCACCGGGAAGTAGAGAGAACTTGCCAAAGCGTGACTTTAGCTTAGCTGGTTTGCGAGGGCGTTACCCTTGCTTGGCTGGTTCCGTAACCGTTGTGGTCGCGGTACTACAGTCGGCTCCCGAGGAGACTAGGACCGAAGCACTTTGACAGAGGGTTTGGTGGCACTGAAAGTCGGCTTCCGAGAAGACTAGGACTAGGAGTGTGATCACCGATAAGAGAAAGAGAAGGAGAGGAGTTGCTCTTAGAGAGGTTTGCTCTAGAGAGAACTTAGATCATCTTAGAGATGTTTTGATGTATGAATTGGTCTTTTTGTTCTTGTTGGTCGCGGCACTACCGTCGGCTCCCGAGGAGACTAGGACCGAAGTACGTTGACAGAGGGTTTGGTGGCACTGAAAGTCGGCTTCTGAGAAGACTAGGACTAGGAGTGTGATCACCGGTAAGAGAAAGAGAAGGAGAGGAGTTGCTCTTAGAGAGGTTGCTCTAGAGAGAA
Source organism: Rosa rugosa (assembly GCF_958449725.1). Taxonomy (NCBI): domain Eukaryota; kingdom Viridiplantae; phylum Streptophyta; class Magnoliopsida; order Rosales; family Rosaceae; genus Rosa; species Rosa rugosa. The sequence continues at coordinate 928,141 of NC_084822.1, read as the reverse complement.
CTTAGATCATCTTAGAGATGTTTTGATGAATGAATTGGTCTATTGTTCTATGTTGTAGCCTCTATTTATAGGCTACCAAGCAACACTATTTGGCCTTAAAAACAAATCATAATGGGTTAGGTTTGAGCACTTAAACACTTAATGGAATGTTAGGTTTGAATACTTAAACACTTAATGGAATTTGTTAGGTTTAAGTCATTTTCTGCTCCCTTATCCTTCAATTTTTATCTCCATTAAGCACTCAGTTTTTTACCGTGACTTCTTCATAAGAAATGTTCCACTATGAGTGTAGATCACCCTGATAAATTTTCAGAGCTTTTCATTTAGTGGTTGGGCCGAAAACACTGCTGGACCTCTTACAGGTCCAGTTTCCAAGCCTTTCTAGACAAGGAAATTCCTTCAATTTTATCTCCATCAAGCACTCCGTTTTTTACCATGACGTCTTCATAAGAAATGTTCCACTATGAGTGTAGATCACCCTGATAAATGTTCAGAGCTTTTCATATAGTGGTTAGGCCGAAAACACTGCTGGACCTCGTACAGGTCCAGTTTCCAAGCCTTTCTAGACAAGGAAATTGGACTGATTGTTTGAAGGCCTTCCACTCACTTGTAGCTCTGGCACTCTGCATAAGAAATGATCCTTGGGCTTTCTAGATTTAATCTGGAAGGTTTCAGCTCATTTGAATTTCGTTTGGTTAGTCTGCCGCTCTTTCTGTTTAGCTCGGTTTCTCCTAGCCGAAGTAGGAAAATGTGCTATAGTTGACTTTTCATGCTTCCATAGTAGGCTTTATTTAGCCTCTAAATATATATGTTTCGAACTTGTCGACAATATATAGCTTGAGCCACTGACATTGGCTCAATTTCTCCAAGACGTGCCTTGTCAGGCCAAAATGCTCATTTTGGGTCCAAACATTGCCCCCCAGACCTCGAAGTCAAAGGTCTTCGTCTTGACTGAAGAGGTCTTGAATCAGCACTACTCTTATAATGTTGTCGCTCCAAAACCACTTGTATTGGCTTGACTGTTTCCATATAGGCCTCTAAATAGGCCATAAAACTTGAATGCCGTAATCTGAAATGCCTCTGTCATGAACTGACGCTTCCTTTGCCAACTTTATTGCCCCCCATGGATCTAGCGAAACTTGGGCAGGTTGTAGGCAATCAAAACTTTAGCGTGCCCCCCATGCGAAGGAGACTGCTTTTGATCGCGAATGACGATCCTTCTTTTCCTTGGTGGTAGCTTCGCTATGTGTATAGCAACAAGTATCTGCCTTGTTTGCTGACTCTCTGTTGATTTTCTCAAATGTAGGTGTTGGAGCCGCTTTCCTGGCTAGATCAAGGCCTATAGTATTTGGCGAAATAAGATGCAAAAATAGCAAACTGTTTGCTTTCATTTAATCCTTCGCGAGTCTTATGCCAAAGAGGATGATTGGATCATGGCTATCGTCATCATGACGTGTGACCAAGTGAAACCACCATATTTTGCTGCAACTTTAGCATCTAAAACCGCATCGGTTTTAATCATGTTTTATTTAAAAAACATCAGGCCACTATGCTGGCACTGCGGTGGTAGGAAAAGGTGGAATATCTTCACTGTCGCTTTAGATGCGATTCTCAAGATGGAATAATGACTCATTAATTATCAACTAAGGCCACTCACTGGCCCAGCTAATAAATTAATCTCCAAACATATTTGAGCTATAAATCAAGGCGTATTGGAGAAGTATCTTCACTGTCGCCTTAGATGCGATTCTCAAGATGGAATAATGACTCATTAATTATCAACTAGGGCCACTTACTGGCCCAGCTAATAAATTAATCTCCAAACATATTTGAGCTATAAATCAAGGTGTAATGGAGAAGTATTCTCTGCGACCTAGAAATGGCATCCAAGAAACCATTCGTTATCGATCAGGCAGATGCAATCACTGAGAAAGCCGCATTCGCCTGGCGGACTAACATGAGTGTTCGATGTAGAAGTCAGACCGGAGAGGAGAGAAGTCGACTGATGGGCTTTGGTGGCGGTGATAGTCAAGCGAGTCTAGGTCCCACACCTCGCGATCGTTTGCCAGATGATGCTATGGCCTATTATGCGCTTCCCATCCGCCGTCCCATAGCGGCTCTTCGGCAGGTGCCTGGTGATTTTAGCAGTTGGGGACCAAGGAGGAAAGTGGGCTACTGGCCTACCGTCGCTCCCGAGGAAAATGTTTGGTATCAGGAGGTCCGAGCGAGAGATTTGGCCCGATGGGATGCGGTGGGTATCACCCAAACCATCGATCTATGCTTCTGTCTTCCCAATAATACTATCCCTGCACCGCTAGCCGCCGCTCTTTGCTTCTGGAACACCTCCAGCAATACATTCGATTTCCGGTTTGGGCAGATGAGCATAACTCTGCTGGATGTTCTTACCATCACGGGGTTGCCCATTAACTTTGACCCCTATGTGCATGGTCAGTTTGATGGCACTCAATTTTCTTTGAGAATGGATATGGCTGGTCCAGGGCATCACAGCAGATCCTACCCATCCTGGCGCGACTATTACTGCACCCGGCGTGACCATACAGGAGGTATCGCATTCCTGGAATTCTGGCTTTGCAAATTTATCTTTTGCACTTCTTCCAATAAACCTATTGGGCCTTGGAATTCTCTGGCCACTGCTCTCTACAATGGAATTTGCGTTGGCCTTGGGCAACCTGTATTGGGTGCGTTATATCGCTTCCTTTATAGAGCCGTAATGCGCCCATTTGATACCGACATTAGTGGCCCCTTCTGGATCCTTGCCTTTTGGCTGCAGATTTATTTCCCTCTCTTCCGTCGCGGTGATATTCCAAAGGAACCTCCAGTTGATTCCCTTTTGGGGAACTGGCTTTGCCGCAACGTAAGGTATCGAGCTCCACCCTACTCCGAGTGTTTTATTTACTTGTACTTGCTGGGAGAGATGCCAGACCCAAAAATAGTCCTTTCTAGGTGATTCCCTCCTCCCCTTGATGATGGCTTTCTGCCCAGTGGACGGGATCATAGCGAAAGAGCCCTCCTGGTCTTTCGTCGCGCCATCTCCTGCTTGGATATTCGTCTTGCCACTGACCGCGTAAGTTATGAGCTCTATGCCCCTAACCACTTTGCTCGCCAATTTGGATTGGCTCAGTTGGTACCCTGGCCTCTGGTTGATTCTGCCAATTACTACACCTCTTGGCGGAGATTAGCCCCACCTGGGTCTGCCCCCTTTCAAAGTCGGTTTACTTTGATAGTGATTCCCCCTTGGGTCAGAGCGCTGTACCCCCTCAACGATGTAGACGATGATTATGCTGATTGGTGGAAAGAAGTGTCCGTGAACTGTTGGGACCCGCCACATGACGAACTCTTCGTCCTGATCTTTCGTGGCTTGAGTAGTCCTGGTCCGGAGGACCGCAAGATTCTTGAGCGCTTCTCCAACCCTGCAGCACAACCCCCACGACCTATTCTACCTTCTCGCTCATCGCGTCCAGGGATACAAATCCACGAGCCTAGGGCAACAGTATGTTTTTGTCTTTCTTCACCATTCCTTTTCCTTGGCTTGAGTATCAATCCTTATTGCTAAGTGCATTTGTTTTATTTTTAGCGTACCACCTGGAGCAGGGCAGCCTCTACTCAGGCCGGGAAACAGAAGGCAGTAGCCGAGGAGCCTCCTGAGGGGGAGTTCTCTGATGATGACGATGTGAGCCTTGCTGAGGTAAACTGCCCCAGACTAATTTTGACTTTGCACATTTGGCTTTCCAGACCCCTTCTATTTTCTGAGTTGTGATTCCTCTTCTGTGCAGGTAATTGCTGCTCATACTTGCAAACGTGGTCGCACCCAAATCGCTGAAGAGGACTTTGAGGATGACGAGCCTCTGTCAATGAGGCTGGTAAGCTCTGGCCCTGTTTTATTTTATTTAAATTTAAAATCTGGGCAAGATCTTCATTATGTATCTTTTGACAGGTCCGTCAGAGGACCACTGATCCCTCTCGCCTGAACGAGGCTGGATCCTCAACCGCTGCAGAAGAGCCAATTCTCTTGCTAGTTCAAGCATCAACTAACCCCGTGGCACCTCTTCCATCTCCTACATCTACAGAGCATCTGCAAAGTCCGACCATTCTAATAACGATCTCTGATGACGACTCCTCGGAGGATGAAAGTGTGGAAAGCCACTCTGAGACTTCTGCCGCTTATGAGGAACTGATGACGACAGAGAGTCTCGCGGCACTAGAGGTTCAAGAGGTGAATGAGGTGGGGCCTCTTCCTCTTGGTGACCACGTACCAGATATTGACCCGACAGCTCGAGAAGTAAGCCACTGTTTGGCCAATACTTTCCATTTCCCTTTAGATCCAACCCCGCTTTCTGACTTTTCTGAATCTAACCAGGATTCTGTTTGTACCGAAGAGGTGGCTACAAACGCTGAGGGTCCTATCGGCCGGACAGTTACCCCAGAGATGGAAAATGATACTGACGGTGGTGGTGCCCCCCAAGTCTCGCGAATAAATGAGACAACCGTCGAAGCCGAGGGCCCTGTGCTTGAATCTGCTCCACTTGCCCATGGTGAGCCGCGAGTTGAATTTCCAGATTCTCCCGCGGCTGAAGGGACAGACCAACCTATTGAAGATGAAGAAACTGAGGAAGCCGTCCACCCTTTTGCATTGGTGGTTAGTGATCCTGTGGCGCCTCCGCCGCCTCCTCCTCCTACCAGATTCGAGAGATTGATGAGGGTGTTGGAGGTAACTCCTCTTGCTGCTGTGGATGAGGCTAAGGTGGTGCTTCACGAACATCTGGGTCCTCGGGTATTGGAGACTGACATCTTCCCGCAAGTCTTGGAAGCCCTAAGGTATCTTTGCCAGGAGAAGGCATTGACCCTGCAGCAATTTAGTGCCATTGACGATCTGCTGAATGAATTTGGTGAGGCCCGCCAACGTCAACCGGCCGCGAACGCCCAGGCTCACGACACTCGAGAGGCTTTGAATAGCCTCTCTCGAGAAATGGACATCTCTCGCGGTATTTTAAATGAGCGAACCAACCGCCTGCGGGAACTACAAATCCAAAGGTCCGACTTCAAACTTCGGATCGAGGACCTCCATACCGGTTTAGCCTTTGTTGAAAACGAGATTGCTACAGAAGAAGCCCAACTCGATGAACCTCTGGCTGCTTCTGAAGAAATGGGCCGCAACCTGGCCCATCTCAGAGAACGGGCCACTTAGGCCGAAGCTAGTGCTATTGCGACGAACCTCCGCGTGGAGGAACTTTGCTTGAAATTGAGCTTTGCGGGCCAATCTCTGTAGGCCCCCTCGAAAACCGTTCGGTCTCCTCACATGCTATTAATCCCTTCTTTTCCGAGATTTAAGGCATTAATCACTCGTTGAAAAACAACAGACGTGAAAAATAATCTCGTGAAAAGAACAGTTACCTCCTCGAAAACCGTTCGGTTTCCCCACATGCTATTAATCCTTTAATAATAGCTAACTCCTCAAAAACCGCTCCTCACATGCTGCTAGTCCCTTTTTTCCCGAGATTTGGAATCACTAATCTCGATTTACTGACATCGGTTTTGAAATTGAGCTTCATTCAAGGGTGGGGATTTTCCTGAAGTCCCTATAAATAGTTGTATTTCGGGAAGGGAATACTCAACAATTTTTTTGAAATATTCAAGAAATGGCCTTTCAGTCCTTGCTTCTTTTTCTCCTTCTTCACAAATCTTCCCCTCATGAAATGACCTTTAGCCTCTAAATTTTAGGCTTTATGGCGTAATCTTAAGCCTGGGTTAGGCCTCATGGCGTAATCTTAGGCAACCCCTTGTTTCTTCCTTCTGGAATTCTGCAACAACAATGCCAGGCTTCAGATTGGTTTAGAAACGCGAGGGAGCTCCGAGTGTGGGATCCACGATCATGCGAGATCATTTTGGTCATAATCCTACATGCGGAGCGAAACGGAGAAAGGGAGGACGGCCACTCTGAGGTTCGTCTTTCCTCCTCTGTTTTCTTCCTTCTGGACCCGGCCCGTGTTGTGCCCTCCAGATGGAAGAGGCTTTGGTTCTCACCTCCTTCTCCCCCTTTCTCTTCTTGATAGAATCTTGGAGGGATGAGTAGGGATGGACTCTTTGAAGGAATGGGTTCAAGCAACAGAATGGCTGTTCCTATACTTCACGTCCAACTAATGGTGGTTACCATGGCTAGAGGGGGTGCAGAGACTCAAGCTGATATTCGGTTCCTTCACTCTCTGCCCCTCCAGGAGATAATGGCGCGGCTCAACCCGGCGTTGGATTCCATAGCTGCTTCCAATTGAGGGGGCTCGGGGGCTCCATTTTCTTTCACTGGAGTCTCCCCTTCTCATGGATAATGGCGTTGGCCAAGCCTATGTTGTATTCCTCTACCGCTTCCATGTAAATGGGCGCGGGGGCTCCGTTACTCCTCTTTTTCCTTCCCTGAAGTCTGCTCCTCCTTGAGATAATGGCGCGGCTCAACCCGGCGTTGAATTCCATAGCTGCTTCCACTTGAGAAAAGATTCAGAAGATATCCGAAGATTCCTGTTTTGTATTGTAGCCACTTTTGGCTTTGTAATGAATGTACTGCTTTTGGCCGCAAAGCCACTTTATGAATACAATAATATTTTCTTATCAAATATCCGTGAGAAGCCAATAATTGTGTCTCGCAAGGCCCCAAATATAGGCCACTATAGTTGTATATTGAAAATAATATGAACTTTTTAAAATATGCTCCGCGTCAAAAAGAGCCTCGCGGCGAGGGTTTTGAGAAAATATGTATCTTTTGGATCCACTTGCTGGCTCCCAACTCAAAACTCTTAGCGTCAATAACTCCTTCTTTTCCGAGATTTAAGGCACTAATCATTGTAGGCTCCCTCGAAAACCGTTCGGTCTCCTCACATGCCATTAATCCCTTCTTTTTCGAGATTTAAGGCATTAATCACTTGTTGAAAAACAACAGTTGTGAAAAATAATCTCGTGAAAAGAACAGTTACCTCCTCGAAAACCGTTCGGTTTCCCCACATGCAATTAATCCTTTAATAATAGCTAACTCCTCAAAAACCGCTCCTCACATGCTGCTAGTCCCTTTTTTCCCGAGATTTGGAATCACTAATCTCGATTTACTGACATCGATTTGACTCCTCTTTGACCGTCCATCCAAGGGTGGATATTTGCATGCCTATATCTTCCCAATTTTCCAACCCCAAAATCATTTCATCAATTCGAATATTTCTAACATCAATCTTTCTTAATTACTCATCATCATCACTCTTCAATTCTCGCATTCTCTCAATCCATCACCAATGGAACCACAAACCCAGCAACCAACCGAGGATGGAGGAAGCAACAAAACAGCCGGGAGTAGTGCTAACATGCTTTGTAAGCGGAGCAGGTGGAATCCCACTACAGATCAGATAAGAATCCTCAAGGATCTTTTCTACAATAAGGGAGTTAGGTCCCCAACTGTAGAGCAGGTTGAGAGGATCTATCTCCAGCTGAAATGGTATGGCCAGATCGAGTTCAAGAACGTCTATTTTTGGTTCGTGAACCAAAAGGCTCGGGAGAAGCAGAAGAAGAAGTCCACTTCAGATGTTCATGTGCCCATGCAAAGATCAGGGCTTGTTGGTGATGACAATGTTACCAATTGGAAACATGAGGATCAGTATATTAACTTTGGATCTTCTGCACCTGCTTCTGCTTCTTCAGCTGGTGTGATTGCTTTTAACCGGCAGATGGGGAACTATGGTGGTTATGGATCTATGAACATGGAGATTGAAACCCTTCCTCTGTTCCCCATGCATGGTGAGGACATCTTTGGCAACATGAAGACTACTTCCGATGGAGATGGCGGTCACGGTGGTGGCTCTCACATTTCCCTTGAGCTCAGCCTTTCCTGCGACGGCAAAGCTGAAAAAGTTTCCGGAGCCGCTGACTCGGCTTAGAAGCTTCGCGAGTGTAGGAACACTTAAAATTGCCCCCTAAGAGTTGTATTTTGTTTTTTTTTGATAAGTAGCTGAATTTAATAAGACAATGTGAATCAAGGTTTAGACATGCGGCCTAAGTATAGTCGCCTAGACACAAATTTTCTTTCAAATCCTTTGGGCAACCTTACTGAAATGGCCAGGTGGGGGAGGGCGAACAAGAGAGGCAGAATCCATTTTGGCATGAGCTACTCCCACTGTACATACCTCCAACAATATGGAGTATTTGCTACATCACCAAGCATAAGTAACACCCTCTTTGGGACACCCACAAGCCATGGCAAGGCCCAACCGAGACATGCATCGTGTAGCCCTATGTTCAAGCTACGCTACGGTATCCGGAAGTCGCAAATCCGCCACCGGGAAGCCACCTTCCCGCCCTTGCAATGTTGCCTCCACAAACTAGGCATTTCCACACTAGAATAGTTTCTACACTCGAATAGTTGTTACTTGTCCCACATCGAAAACAATGTAAAGGAGATGACTTCCTTCACTTATAAAAGGAACTCTCCTCCTACTTAAACACCATTCATTCCACAACCAACTCCATTACAACATCTCTTGTAATCATGTTAGGCCGCAAGGCTCGACACACACTAGTATAAGCTTTCAAGTGGATGTAGTCTCCCGCCAAGGCGGGAGGTGAACCACTATACATCTTGTGTCAAATCTCTCTCTCTCTCTCTCTCTCTTAAGCTAACTAGAGATCCCCACGGATCACTAACGTTAACACCCACATAGTGGTTTAGGCCCATTTGCACGCACTTCTGGATTCAAGAACCTGTCATGAACGTTGTCCCCTTTCTAGACACCATTTCACATAGGCTATACTTACTAAGATGAGAAAGGTCATGAGTGTGAAGACAGTTCAACAAGTGTTAATAAAAGCCGTCCTTAACCTTGAGAGACCTAAACTTAGGCATCAATAAGGAGTTTAGGCCAATATTAACAAAAGAGACTTCACCTATTCCGTTATGATTCACAACCCCTTACCAAATTCAACTTTTTTTTTTTTTTTTTTTTTTTTGAGATGCAAAACTCATTTCTCTAAGATTTTATAAATGAAAAGCTCCAGATATTTCTTCGCTAACCACTTCTAATGTTGCGACTCGATCATAGGCCTCTTTCTCCACTAAGTACGAAGATAACCTATCGTACAAGGAGTGGAAGGCCTCTACCCCTTCCTCTGGAAGGTCGTAATCCATTAATTATCCATTGCGTGGGGCACAGCATGGCCGGGCCTCGCTAGGTCTTCTTTTGCGAGCGTGAGCCCCCACTGTGCCAACTCAGAAGCCGTCACCCCTGTGGGGCGGCCCTTGTTGTCGATGTTACTGACTTGCAACGGAGTAATTGGCTCAAAATAGTACCTGGCATCTACGTAATTCGTGGAAACAGGGAAAGGGCGAGGGTCTGCTTTAATTATCTCAGCCTTATCTGTCACCCTGTTCCACATGATCAACTCTTGGTGGAGTGTTGACGGAACACAATAGCTCCGACGAATCCAATCTCTTCCCAGGATGGCACTGTAGGCCGCGTAACAATCCGTAACGAAGAACGCATAAACGCCTTCCGCGGGACCCACCTTGATTTTTAGGAACAGTAAACCTAACGTCTTGGTTACTGTGCCCGCGAAGTTCTTCAATGTGAGAGAGGTAGACTGGATCTTCTCCTTCTTGATTCCCAAAAGCTGCATGGTCCTTGTAGTAATGACATTCACAGCCGCGCCGGTATCAACCATTATCTTGCTGACCTTAGTCCCATTAATTTCCACTGTGATATACAAAGGTCGCATGTGTTGCACCATGGCGGGCGTGGGTCTTGTGAAGCTCATGAAGAAACCCTTGCTGTTAGCATCTTCAGTCTCAAGGAACACTGCTTTTTCCACCGGTGTTGTTGCGGCTGAAGTGATCTGCACATGCTGTTCTTCAATCGCGTCAGTTTCTACGCATTCCTGCGCAGCGACTGGTAAGGCATACTTAGCAGGAAGTACATAAACCATATTGCAAGAGGTATCCACCATTTCTGTCTCGTCCATGTCATCATCAAGATTGAGCTTGGGTTCATCTGCTGGGATTTCGGTGTTGAATTGTTTAGCCATGAAAGCAACCAATGATTCCTCTGCGGGGATTACCGCCTTGGCTTGTTCGTGCTCCTGTACCATGGGAACCTGGTTCAGCGACTCTGAAATTTGTTTCGCCGCTGGCACTTCCTCTGGGAGAGCGACCACCAAGCTTTGAACTTTCTTACGCCTCCACTGCACAGTCGCGGACCTATTGTCTTTGCCCCCCAGCCTGTCAAATATTGAAGGCTCGCTATCTCTTCCTTCGAGAGATATTCTCTGCCAAACGCTAGGTTTGCGGGTTGGTGGAGATTCTCGCTTCGCGGGAGCTAGGGACTTCTCCTGACTTTCCTTCTGGCGAGCGCTGGTTTTTGAAGTCCGTTGCGACATCTTAGGAAGCTGCTGGAGAACCCGCGGGGCGATGAACCTTTTGGAGGTCAGTGCCTCCACCTGTCTCTGGTATTCTTCTGGAGATCTCACCAACTGCGATGGTTTAATCAACCCCTGATCCAGCGCTTCCAAGGTTCGCTTTGCTTCTCCAAACCTCCGCTGGAGTTTTCTCTTCCTTGAAGAGCTCATTTCCACTGCCTTGTCCTTCTTCTGGGTATACCATCTCCCTTCCTTGATAGTGGACGTCGGCATCAGAGGAATATACGGTCTGGTCATAACGTCTAACCGCTCGTTTGCTCTTTCTTCTTCCCTCGCAACCTTCAATTTCTTGAACAAATTAGAGTCCCTTGGATAAGAAGTTCCTGACCCAGCGTGCATTCTCGGACTACCTGGTTGGAAGCTTCTAGAATGTGCTGGTAACTTTATTGATGGTAAAGTACCAAAGCGAACGGTCTGTTCTTCCTCTTCGTGCAACGCCTGGCTATCACATTCCTCCTTGCACCTTGAACATAGCACGACAGGTGGAGCCGGCTTTGATCTCCGCTTCACGGACTGCTCCATCACTTTTTCTAAGCCCCCAATGGTACGATTTGGGCTCAGCCTCTGTTGATCCTTTTTGTCCCAAACTACGTCAACCATGTTGACTCCAGTGTCTGGGAAAGGATCCAAATCTACCAGCGTCGCAGCTGTTGCTGGCGCTTCAACCTATAAGCTACCATTATTCAACCAGATCTGAATCTGATCCTTCAACTTGATACAGTCGGCTGTGTTGTGATTCCACAAATTGTGGAGCTTACAATATTTTTTCCCCCTTAATTGCTCCGGTTTGGGGAATTGTCCGAAGTCGGTCTCCACCATCTTCGCAGCGATCATCTCATCTAGGATCTCATGAGCTTTATTCGCATTATAAGTGTAACTTGCGAATTCAGGTTTGGTGAAGACCACCGACTTGAGTTTCATTGGCTCTTTACACAGCTTCAGCTGCTTGAGCGTTGACGCCTTCTTCCCAGTGAGCTCGAGCGCTGCTACCTCGTCCTCTTCGGACTCTTTAGCCTCTGCCAGGCCGGATTCCTCACACCTATAGTAAGGATCATAGGAACTTGATTGATGGCTGAGCGCAGCCACTGTTCTATGCTTCCCAGGCATGTATGTTCCCTTCGAGGCGTTTTTCATAGCGTCCATCTCCCTGAGCAAGTGCTCGAAAATTCCTACTTCTGTGATAAGTTCCCCCATGGAATTGAACATGCTTCCATGCTGTTTTTTGCGTTGGCGGGGCCCTAAGCCTTTGATTGCCAACTTTACCAGTTCTTTCTCCGGCAGAATCACGTTCAACTTTCCTTTCTGGATCTGAAAGCGCTGAAGGTACATGACAGCGGATTCAGTTGGCTGCTGAGCCATCTGAGTGAGTGAAGCCAGATCTACTTCCTGCTCGATAGTCCCGAAGGTTTCCTTGAACAGCTTCTCCATCGCGGGCCAACTCGCAACTGATCCCGGTTGCAGCTTAGTGAACCAGGTGAAGGCAGACCCCGATAAAGAAGTAGCGAAGATGTTACACTTTAGATTGTCGTCGTTCTGGTACTGGCCACACTGTACTCGAAACCTAACCAAATGGGCCGCGGCATTTTCGACTTCCTCTCCCGAGAAAGTAGAGAACGTAATGTTCTTATATCCCCTAGGATAAGGTGTCTGTGTAATATGCGGTGGGAAGGGCCCCTGGTAGGCCTCCTCCAGGTTAGGCCTCTGGTTTGCGGCCCTGATCATTGCTTCTACCTCCTCTCTCCTTATATATCTTGGATCAGGAGGAGGTGGTGGATCAATCACTGTGTCATTAGCTGGCCAGATTAGAGGTGGCGTCTGTGTCAGCGGTGGCGCATGTGATGCCTGGTTAACCAAAGTTATGCCACCTCCAGGGTTTTTTTTTGGGTGGGGTCGACATCTGCAATGTAAAACCCGCTGCTGGCTGACCCTTTGTGGCCGCGGTGATCTTTGTTGGACTTCCAGCCTGTTGGCACGTTGGAGGCTGGTCATGATACACGTATTCAACTCCGTCGCTGTCGTACTGGGGAGACGAGATATTGTCAACAAGGGCTCCCTCATTGATTTTCAAACTCCTGGTCCCTTGCTTGATGGACGGCGTGGCGCTATTCTTTCCGCCTGTTGTGGGAGTAGTCTCCTTACCCCTGACTGATGCGGCAATTACAGTTAGAGTGGATGTGGCCTTGCTGCCGCCGCTAGCTTTTTCTCGAGCATTTGGCGGCATGTACTTGCCTGACCCTGTAGGTAGGCCGAGGGATCCTAGAATAGCATTGGGGTCCCCTAACAACTTATTCAGGACATCTCTTGCCTGATCCATCTCAGATTTTTGCATGGCAACTTGGATCGCTGTATTGGATCCCTCACTGCGAATAGCCGCGACTTCTGTGAGAACGACCTTAGTCTGCGTAGCTTGGGCATTTATCAAGGTCACGAGCTGTTCATGTTGCTCCTGCGCTTGTCGTGACGTGTGGTCTATATGCCCTTGCAAAAGCTCCGTATTGCCCTCCATCTCCAGCCTGACTTTCATTATCAGATTGTTGGACATCCGTCGCTGCTCCTCGAATCTTTTAGCCGTCTTTGCCCAGAATGTACTATTGTTTTTTTGCATGATGTTAAGTTACGCTTCCAGGCTGGCGTTTTCTGGGATAGGGATGGGTACAAAAACATCCGCTCTCACCTCGTCCTCAGCCACCCTGGTGGTATCAGACGCTCCTCCGGCCTCATTAGGCTGGGCGGTGAGAACTGCCTCGCCCTCAATAGCGGGCTGTTGACTTTCTCCTCGTTCGGTCGTCATCTCTGTTGATGGCGTGTGGAGAAAAAATCTTTGAATTACTAATTCTTCAGAAAGACCACGACAGTCTGCACGCGAGTGCGGTCTGTAACTGGAGGTCTTGTGTTTCGGGCAATTAACGTAAACCTTTTGATAAGGGTTTGCTCTTGACTTCCCAATGGCTTTTGTAGTCCCACTGGGCGTGCCATTTTGTTTATTTTGAAGCCCGGTGGTTGAAAGTGCTTCAAGAGAAAAACTTTAGATGTAGTCCCACTGGGCGTGCCAAAATGTTTGTTTTGAAGCCCGGTGGTTGAATGTGCTTCAAGAGAAAAACTTCAGATGTAGTCCCACCGGGTGTGCCAAAATGTTTGTTTTGAAGCCCGGTGGTTGAATGTGCTTCAAGAGAAAATCTTCTGATGTAGTCCCACTGGGCGTGCCAAATTGTTTGTTTTGAGTTTTTCTTGAGCTGGTCAACAGTCTCTTTTCTTGCGTGGGCGTGCCAGCACCGTTCGGGTGCGGTCATCAGGGGTGTCCCTTGACTTGACTTGACTTCTTTTGAGCGATTGTAGACGAGGAGAGCACCAACCTCGTCGTGAGATTCTTTATGCCTCGTGGCGAGGACTTTTGCTGAGCTTCTTGAAAATCACAATCGATACTCGATGTTGTAGATCGAGCAGAGCGAGAACCACTGGGAAGTAGAGAGAACTTGCTAAAGCGTGACTTTAGCTTAGCTGGGTTGCTAGGGCGTTACCCTTGCTTGGCTGGTTCTGTAACCGTTGTGGTCGCGGCACTACCGTCGGCTCCCGAGGAGACTAGGACCGAAGCACTTTGACAGAGGGTTTGGTGGCACTGAAAGTCGGCTCTTGAGGAGACTAGGACTTAAAGTGTGATCACCTATAAGAGAAAGAGAAGGAAAGGAGTTGCTCTTAGAGAGGTTTGCTCTAGAGAGAACTTAGATCATCTTAGAGATGTTTTGATGTATGAATTGGTCTTTTTGTTCTTGTTGGTCGCGGCACTACCGTCGGCTCCCGAGGAGACTAGGACCGAAGTACGTTGACAGAGGGTTTGGTGGCACTGAAAGTCGGCTTCTGAGAAAACTAGGACTAGGAGTGTGATCACCGGTAAGAGAAAGAGAAGGAGAGGAGTTGCTCTTAGAGAGGTTGCTCTAGAGAGAACTTAGATCATCTTAGAGATGTTTTGATGAATGAATTGGTCTATTGTTCTATGTTGTAGCCTCTATTTATAGGCTACCAAGCAACACTATTTGGCCTTAAAAACAAATCATAATGGGTTAGGTTTGAGCACTTAAACACTTAATGGAATGTTAGGTTTGAATACTTAAACACTTAATGGAATTTGTTAGGTTTAAGTCATTTTCTGCTCCCTTATCCTTCAATTTTTATCTCCATCACGCACTCAATTTTTTACCGTGACTTCTTCATAAGAAATGTTCCACTATGAGTGTAGATCACCCAGATAAATTTTCAGAGCTTTTCATATAGTGGTTGGGCCGAAAACATTGCTGGACCTCTTACAGGTCCAGTTTCCAAGCCTTTCTAGACAAGGAAATTCCTTCAATTTTATCTCTATCAAGCACTCCGTTTTTTACCATGACGTCTTCATAAGAAATGTTCCACTATGAGTGTAGATCGCCCTGATAAATTTTCAGAGCTTTTAATATAGTGGTTAGTCCGAAAACACTGCTGGACCTCGTACAGGTCCAGTTTCCAAGCCTTTCTAGACAAGGAAATTGGACTGATTGTTTGAAGGCCTTCCACTCACTTGTAGCTCTGGCACTCTTCATAAGAAATGATCCTTGGGCTTTCTAGATTTAATCTGGAAGGTTTCAGCTCATTTGAATTTCGTTTGGTTAGTCTGCCGCTCTTTCTGTTTAGCTCGGTTTCTCCTAGCCGAAGTAGGAAAATGTGCTATAGTTGACTTTTCATGCTTCCATAGTAGGCTTTATTTAGCCTCTAAATATATATATTTCGAACTTGTCGACAATATATAGCTTGAGCCACTGACATTGGCTCAATTTCTCCAAGACGTGCCTTGTCAGGCCAAAATGCTCATTTTGGGTCCAAACACCTCCCTAAACCCTATTCTAGAAGAATAAAATCCCGAAAAGTCCCAAGTACACCCACCTTTTAGGAAGTCCATGCACCATTATTCTAACAAAAATCAAGAAAATCTCGAAGCAGACATAAAATGGATTCAACTAAGGCACTGGTTTTTGCGACCCAAAAAGAAATTAAACTAAACTAGCTATAGAAGGTGATACCTCACCTTCCACCTGTCCCTCTGCATTAGAAGGCATCACCATTTGAACAGACTCACCCTCTTCCATTTGCATAGCATCAAGCTTACTACCAGTTGTAACATCAGATGATTGCAGGTCTGAACCATTCATCAATGATTTTCCACGACGCTTATACCTTCGAAGCTTTTTCACTTCTTGCTCTTGGAGCTCAACTCCCCTTGAGTTGACGCCACGACAGGGCTACTAGCAGTAGTAGCAGAGAAACCCGACGCCTGCTCGAGTGTAACCAGGGCATTACAATTCCGATCAACCACGGTCTCCATCCCCAACCCCATACTAGAAACATCCATGGGATTAGGGCTAACATCTACCCCCGAAGTCAAGGACAAGCCAGCCAACGCCGCTGCCGGTGGTTTAGCCTGAATTTCCTCCTTCTCCTTAATCAGCAGCTTATCACAACCTAGGGCATCATGAACAAAAAGCCCGCAGTCACGACAAAAGCCCTTGACCTTCTCATAGATAAAAGTGAGCTCCGGTTTCACAACTGGAGAGAATTCAAAAACCTTCCAGACACGAATCCGGCGACAGACATCGAAGGCTATCTTGATTCTCTGTTCTTCTTATTTTCTTTTTAGAGCATTAGGTTCCAATTAGAGCACCCTTCCGAGCGATGATCCCACCATGGACAACACCGTCTTGTTTCTCAGCGCAAAAGGTAGTCCCTTAACCGTGACCCAGGTTTCCATCATGTTCAGAGGCACCTCTTCCACCGGACTGAGGCCATCATACTCTCCTGCCACCAACATGGTGTTTCGATAGAACCAGGGTCCCCCATGCAAAATTCGATTGCGTATAGCCTCACTCTCAAACTGGAAAACAAAGCGATCTTCTGCATCCTGAATAGTGAGCCCTGCCCTGATATGCCAGATGGTGCCTTTGAATCCCGGCAACGCTGCTTTTGGTGCCAACAACCGCCCTACCATATACCAATTGCCATCTTGAAAAGCAGCAGCCCCTGCCTCCCCCAACGAAACCAGGGTTGAATCCAAGCATGTCAACGCCGTAGCAAGACCTTCCATCACATCTGCCATAGGATGGAGAGTGAAAAATGATCGATGAAGATGAGTTTTTTTAGATTTTAATTTGTCGATGTAGGAATACACCGAGAAACCCTAGCAGAGACGGCTAGGTCAAAAAATAATAATACCGTAGCCAGAATTGTTAGCTAGGAGAGTCAGAATTAAATAATAGCGATTATACAAAAATGAATTTCATCAAATAGCATAAAATTGTATATATTGATTGTTAAAATTAAATTACATATATTCATCTATATGTCATTATTTTGATAGAAAAAAAAAATCATAAGTCATAAAATACTCAAAAATAACAATTTTTTTGTAAAACAATTATAATTAAGATTTGATGAATTATCTTTATTGATTAATGTTGCCTTGATTCATAAATCTACTAAAAATCAAAGAAAGAGTAGCAGACTTCGACTTGCGTTTCGTAAGAGAAAAAGTGAGAAAGACGAGAGAAGACAGAATAGAGAATGAGTAAGAGAGAAGAAAATAAGTGTATAAACACACACACGCACATATATATATATATATAACAAAACTGTCATTGATTAATTGATCAATGAAGAGCATATGAATAACATATAATAAAAAAACTAAAAGATGGTGGAATACGACCAAACTGTGGAGTTATGGGTGAATGAGACAAAAATCCAAAAGCTTTACTACTTCTTTTCATTTTCTCATGTCAGAATGCTCAAACTAATATATTAAATATAAGAGTGTATATAAGTAGCTAGGGATGGCTCTCATGGACTTATCTTCGATCCAAAAGCTTTACTACTTCTTTTCATTTGAGTTGTTTCAACCAATGGCAGCATAGTGAGAAGGGTCTCGCCCTAGTGTCCCTACGCACTAATTAATTTTCAGATTATTTTGATCACCGCTAGAATGAGGAAATACAAGTTTCCCCAAGTCTCCAACTTCAAATCCAGGAACATGGATGGTGAGCTGTTTGGACTAGAATTTTAATAATTTCTTGAAGAATTATTAAGTCCAATTTTCAAACAAAACTAAGAATGAAGTAGCTAGGGATGGCTTTCATGGACTTATCTTCGATCCAGTCAAATTATTTCGACTGGTTTGCATCTTTTGCCCATTCACGTCCCCATAAACATGTAATTATTGAATTTCATGTAAAAATAGCCAGTTCTAACCTAAACTTAATTACTTCTTCTTTGTACGGGGGACAATCATTATACCCTTTTCATATCAATTTATATGAAGTTCTAGGACTATAAATATATAGCGCATTATCAAATAAAGCAGGTTATGCAGCATATTATTTTTTTTGAAGTGCCCGAGGGCAAAAGAATATATTCCATAAAAGTCAGAACAGACCGTTACATATCATTCCGCTGCCATCTAGACAAACAAGAAGATAGTGGCAGTAGCCACAGTGGCACATAGAAAAAAGACTCACTCAGTGTACAATTAGATACCTGGATAAAGCGAGATCCCCCTTTGGTACTACGCCGGAGGCGGTAGAAAGATCCGACCCTCCCAACCTAACTATCACCCAGTGGATCTAGTGGCCTAGAAACCTCAATTGGTGTACAACTAGAGACACTGAGAATTAAGTCGACAAGATCAAGATCAAATGCTTAAAACTAGATGCACAAAAGTGCCTAGACTGTCCCTGACAATAGGGAATTATTGAAAAAACAAAGACTAAAGAAAACTAGACAAAGGCAGGGCCCAAAAAAACCCAACCCAAACTTCAACCCATAATGGCCCACAGCCAGTGCCACAGCCCAGAAAATCAAACCCAAAAGGTGGGCCGTTCCCAACCCTTCCCAGCCCTAGACCAGTCTCGCCGCGCCTCCACCCTGTCTTCACCACTGATGTCGGATAGAAAAGACGTCGTCACCGCCGGTCCCCATAGCAAGAAACGCCATCAATCACCATCCCTATCCCACACCAGGCCACACCCTGCACTCTGCGCCATAACCAAACCGGCAATCCGATCACCGCCGACAACCAGTCGAGCAACATGTGATCCATTCCATCGAAGTGGCCCTCCGAATTCCGACCGTCACCAGACGCCGCTACTCCCTGGCAGAGCCCCGAGTCCACTTCGATTCCAATCTGCAGCCACAGCTCAAATACTCTTTTCACTGAGAAAGAGAGGGTAGGACATCCCAGGATCTCCACCTCTAAGCCTGAAACACAGCCTCAATTACCCGTCCGGCCGCACCCAACGTGCGTTGGCTAGGCTAGAGGTCGTCGCCATTGTCGGGGTGTAGCCGGACAGGTGCCAGCACAGTGACGGCAGCTAGAGTGACAGAATAGTCACTAGGGTTTGTCACTGTTAGTTTGATCGGGTCTCTAAAATAAAGAGTTTGTTAAACTCGTTATGCAACATATTATTATACCTACTTCACCTTTTTTTTTTAATCCTTTCATGTACTTTTTGATGTGGAAAAAAGAAAAAAAGAAAAAAAAAGAGATCCACCTGAAATTTATCATGAGGACAAATTTAGGATGGTACCTTTTCAAAAATTTAAATTTCAAATCAAGTAACATAATGTTACTTGTTAAATATAAGGTCGATAATATTGGTATCTAACAAGTGCTACCATATGAGGCTGAACATATTTGTCGAAAAATTGATATGATGGCATGCAGATGCTTGGTTCAATTGAGGAACAATATATTAGTTATGATCACACACACGTGTTTGGTTGAACAAATTTTCATTCTATATATAGAATAGATTTTTAATTTTTTTTTTCTATACAAATTTCAAGATCTCTGATTTTTTTTGTCATAATATAATATATACAGCCAATAAAGTTTTATATCTTCGTAATGATATTAATTTGGGCTCACTTGACTATTGCACCAAATAGCAGGACCATAATTACCATGATAATGATAACCATTTCAGTTTTCTTCATCTTTATCTTTCAATTCTTTTCATGTTTTTAGCTACGACCCTATGACACTTAGGCCTGGGCACGGTCCCAGCCTGAAGTGACATTTGTAAGGCTCGGGACCGAGCTGGGCTCGAATCACATTTTTCAGTTTTAGGGACCAGGAAGGCTGGGACCGTGAATGAACCGGTCGGTCCTTCCAGTTTTTCGGCCCCAAAAGTCCAGTTTCGCTTAGCTTCATCTTCTCCACAATTTCATCATATTTCTGATTTTCTAGGTTTAGAGCACAGCCTAACGCATCATACAAATCACAAACTAAGCTACAAAACGAAGAACATAGCATCCAATCTTCAAGTTATAAACAAATGAAGTTTCATAGTTTAAATTCAGAACCTTTAAACTGGCTGGAATGACGGGAACCCACCACCGTCTCAGTCCCACAAACCGAAGCTGCGTTTTCCATTTAGGAATTAGGAATCTGAGGTTTCATTCTTCGAAAAAGAGGCTTGGGGTTAAGGATAGGATTGAGAAATCAGATATTTGACGAAGTTAGGGAAGGGACTGAACGGGATTGAAGGATGGGCTTGGCGAATGGATTAGAATTTGGGTTTGATGGAGGGATTGAAGGCTGGGTTCAACAAATTGATTCAAATCTGGGTTCAACAAAGGGATTGAAGGCTGGGTTCAACGAATTGATTGGAATCTGGATGGGTATGGAAGTAGGTGGGCATGTCATCTATCCTTGATTGTGCTTTGGATTGGGATTTAGGCTGGGATTGAAAGTTTGGGGTTAGAGAAATTTAGGTTTCTTCGTTCTTGTTCTTCGAAGAATAGAGAGAACTAGCGATGAGACCCGTGCTTTGCTGTGGCATTTGTTGTTGCTAACAATGTACAATAATGTATGATACAACTGAATAAGACTTGATTTTTGATCGAAGTGATAAAACATGATATATCACTTTTAATAGGAATAGTACAACAAACAGTAATGCTGAATATAAGAGAGCCAGTTTCCTGGCTCCAAAATTGTTTTGAGTTTACAGAGCCTTTAACCTAATTCTTCTTTAGAAAAAACCCTAAAAAGTACAGCCATATCCTCTCATATATATCTCTCTCTTCTATTCTTTCAATATTTTACCAAAGGCATGCATGGAGGCAGATACAATTATAGTAATTATTTGATGCATAAATATATCGGTCATTATTCAACAGTCATTTTTTTAAATAAAAATATATGATTGCTTAGCTGCGTTTACGGTAATAAAATATGTAACTAGCTAAAATTAATGGACAAACTGAATCTGTCCAACTTGAACCGTACTAGCTTTAAGGCAGTTATCAATGCCTTAACGATGATCAATTTGGCTGAACATTTGCAGAAATGATCTATATATTAATACCTAAAAACTGAACGGTCGAGATGTGGATATGCGTAATGCAACAAACAAAGTGACTCTAAACTCTAAATGCTCACTTTAATTTCAAAGTGAAACTTTGATCCGTAGAGGACTAAAATACACACACACACACGTGCGTAGAAGAGTGTTCTGTGGGGGAAGTTGGTGAGTTTGCTGAGAAGGATGATTGGTTCCCTAGATACCGTCTGGTATGAACCGTGTCTGGTGCATCGCGGAATGTCCCATCCGCTTGAATAGCATTTGCAATGATTGTACTGTAAGCAGCATTTTATGTTCTCAAGAAAGAAAAGCATCTTTGCACGAATTCACATCTTACGTTAGCCTTAGGAACAGATTTCTAGTTTTTGACCACTTTTCGATCACATATTCACATCTTAACCGTTCAGTTCTTAGTACCTAATGTATAGATCATCTCTGCAAAATTTCAGTCAAATAGAAGATCATTAAGGTATTCAAATCTGCAATTTACAGTAATGAACACGAACAGTTCCGGTTCGACAGATTCAATTCGTTCATTGGTTTAATCGAGTTCGATACCTTAACAATCATCAATTTGGCTAAAAATTTACAGAAGTGATCTATATATTAGGACCTAAAAACTGAACGGTTAAGATGTGAATATGTGATTGAAAAGTGGTCAAAAAATGGAAATCCGTTCCTAAGCTAATGTAAGGACATCCTTAGCCAAGAAGGATTGTGTGTGTGTGTATTGTAACCCTAAAAAGCCTCTAATAAAAAATATAGAAAATTACATATAAGTGTCATTTTGAAACTTTAATTAGCCTTAAAGCCACCTAATTTTTTTTGTACAAATAAGGCCATTTCCATCCACAGATTATTTCATCCATGACAATATTACACTTCTACCTAAGAAGCCCAATTCCGTCAGCCTAACATCGATCACATTTTGACCAAAAACAATCGATCACAGATCTCTCTCTCACCCATGCCCCCCCCCCCCCCGGTAACATCGATCACAGATCTCTCGTTCTCCCCCGCCACCCCTCTTTTCTCTCTCTCTCCCCTCGATAACAGATCTTCACGTCTTTGTCTCTGCTTCCAATTCCGGCGAACACCGGCACGGCGCTATCGGATCTTGCACCATCGTCGTCACCTTCGATTTCTAGAAAATGAAACTGATCAAAAAATTATAGATCGAATGAAAATGAGAGAGGAGCAGGCAGCTCGTCGGCGGTAGTCTGATCGCTGCTTGATGATTGTGATCGGAAAGGTGAGAGGAGGATTGCGACGATGATGAAGGTGCACGGCGAGGCGAGGCATCGACGTCGTCGTCTAGGGCTCAGTTTGGTGTTGACTCCTTCAAGCCTCCTGATTTTCAAGCCACCTGATTCTCATGAATGTAATCACTATCCTAATTGATGTTTTGATTTTTTTTTTCCTGGAATTGTGAATTTTGTTGTCATGGAAAAACTGGATTGCGTTGTGAATTTTGTTGTATCTCTGCAGCGACAGCTCCGACGCATCTCATGCATCCACCGCCGCCGTCCCCGCTTAACCTTTCACAACGATTTTCCGCTCCGAAACACCGACCAAGACGCTTTCCGGCAACCGCTCGCTCCAGGTAATTTTTTGGTAATTTTCTGCAAAGTTAGTTTCGTCGCCTTAGATTTTTATTGTTGGCCGCATGATTTGGCTAATTTTTTTCTTGAGAATTTGAGTTGTTTGTGTTTTTTGGCAATTGATTTGAAGGAATTGAATTCCCTGGGCTATGAACCTGATGTTGTTAATGGTGTTAGAAGTTGTTAAATGCTTGAAATTGCAGTACGTATTGATTGATGGTCCAGTAGCTTGAAATGGCAGTAGCTATGTCAGTAGTTTTTTATTTCTGGTCCAGTAGTTTTATGCGTGTTATAGTAGCTCTACATACCTATTTTAGTAGCTTTTTATTAATAGTCCAGTAGCTATGTCAGTAATTTTTTATTACTAGTCCAGTAGTTTTGTGCGTGTTATAGTAGCTTTATATACCTATTTTAGTAGCTTTTTATTAATGGTCTAGTAGCTTTATACATGTTTTATAGTAGCCCATGGTACTTGTGTTAGTAGTTTTTTATTACTGTTCCAATAGCTTTGTAAATTTGTTATAGTAACATTCTGTATTTGTGACAGTAGCTTTTTAGATTGTATATTTTTTTTTATCTAGTTGATAAAAAGTGCCAGGTTTGCGGCGCAACGGTACATTGTTGTTTTTAGTTTTCATTTCAAATACTAATATTTTGTTGTATCTTTGTTCTTGCAGAGTTCTCTCTCTTTGCATTTGTAGTAGTAGATTTTGAAAATCATGTGAATTTGGATATTGAAGCCTCCTTTGACCAAGACATCATTCGGCCAACCAAAAAATGTTGAAATGAAGGCTCGTGCTGAAGGTGGAAAATGATGCATTATGGGTCTAGAGCGTTGTACCTACATGTACGTTGCAAAGCATAATTAGCTATAATCAGACACCCTCATCATACCGCCAGAGGTACCAACTATCGTCAAAGGAGTAACCCACAGATAGGCAGCCAGGCGGGCCACGGCCTGAGCACAAGCGTTCCCCAGGATCACCGCTGACGCGCCGCCACGCACTCTGCCAAGACGGCATCAGAAGCTACTGAAACTGGGAACTGAAGCACTTCAGTCCCACATCGAAAACAAGGAGAAGATCAGACCTCTCCTCACCTATAAAAGGTCCTCTCTTCTCCCTTCATTAAATGACGCATTAACTCTCATTTATTATTGTGCTGCCTATATATCAACTGACTTAGGCATCGGAGAAGTGAAGACCGCCCAACGCGGTCTCCCTCTGACGCCCTGTCTTTCATTTGGCAGCTAGCAGGAATTACCAAGTATACAGAGTAGAGGTCCGCCCGCCGGACCCGCGTTAAACGGAGGTTTGGCTACCGCCAGACTTTGAGCATTAACAAGCGTCGCCATTGAAAAATGACAGTAGTATTACAACATTGACAATAGCTTTATACAACTATTGTAATAGATTTTCAAACTATGGTAGTGGCTTTTTACAAGTATGGAAGTGGCTTTTTATATAGTTACATAATTGTGGAACCCTGCATAAGTTTTGTAACAATGAATATGTTTTCTACTTGATTATTGCTTTTGGCGTTGATCAGAGTAAGTTTTGGTGGTGCAAGAGTAAATTTTCTTACTAGTAAATTTTCTTACTAGTGACAGTAACGTTTATTGCTGGTGAGCGTGATTTTGGCGTTGGTGACAGTAGTTTTTGGTTTTGAAGAGTGTAGCTTTTGTTACTGGTGATAGTAGCTTTTGTTACTGGTGACAGTAGCTTTTGTGACATTGCCGGAAATCTCACCGGAGTAGCTTTTATTGCTAGTGACAGTAGATTTTGTTGCTGGCGACAGTAGCTTTTGTCACCTCGCCGGAGATTGCCGGAAATCTCACCAGAATAGCTTTTGTTGCTGGTGACAGTAGCTTTTGTGGTCACCGGAGTTTGTTTGATGGTCGCCGGAAGTTGGCCGGAGACATGCCGGAGTTGACCAGAGACCTTGCCGGAGAGGAGAGAGAGAATGATTGTTGATTTTGTACTCTAGTGGCATTTATGTAAATATGTTAGTTTTTAATATCCAAAATATAACACTTTTTTTAATCAATGGTTTTATGAGGAAAAAAACTAGTTGGTGGCCTTATAGCTAAAAAAACATTCAAAGATACACTTATATATAATTAACTCTAAAAAATAATTAAAAAAAAAATCTCCAAGTATATCCTCTTTCCTTTTATTCTTTCAATATTTTAGCAGAGGCATGGAGCCATGGAGGCGGATACAATAATAATTGTTGATGTATATATCGATCGTTATCCAACAGTTATTGTTTTGTATAAAAAATATGATTGCTCAGTTGCATTTGCCGTAAATGAGATATGTGCGTGTTAAAAGAAGAGAAGAGAAGAGAAGGTGGAAAAGATGAATGAAGGTAAAGAGTGTTCTGTACGGGGGATGTTGGTGAGTTTGCTGGGAAGGATAATTAAATTCTAAAGACAAATTGAAGATACCCGGGTTGATAATATTTTATTTTGGCCCACAAAGTTGCCTAAAGGCCCAATCGTAGCCCAAACTCTACTCTATGTGACTTAAAGATATACAGGCTGTTAATATTTCTATATCGTTCCACAAAGTTTGCCTAAAGGCCTAACCATAACCCAAACCCCGCTTGTGTGAATATTTTAGGATAAAACCTAAAATAGTTCGATCATAATGAATTGAAACATTTTAGGATAAAACTCTACACTTGTTAACGTCAGGAGGTGGCTTAAAGTGAGGATAATATCTGTAGTATGCCTACAAGTAGACTGCGAGGCTTTCGTTGCCACAATAGGATGATACTTGGAGTGAATCCATTTGCGGAAATCCAGAAGGGACCACTAATCCTCAAAATTAAAATGTCCCTTCTTATATTTTTGGGGATTTATATTTTTATCTCGAGTCATGAAAATTCGCATACATAAATCAATTAGTGCCTTGTCTGGTCTAGTGAGGCAATGATCCATTGTTAAATAGGCGCAGCCTCCTAGTGGTAGGATGAAACTGAGTGTCATCAGATTTGTTCTCCGGCAGCAACAGAGTAGGAAAGTTGTGATTTTGGTAATTATGTTTCGTTGTAATCGACTTACCTTTCCTGCATGTCACCGCTCTGTCAAAGCAAATGGAGTAGCCAGTAGAACATTTTTTGCTAAGTGATACTTGTTAGAATACATATATTTTGTGCAGACTTCTAATATTATTTCGGGATGTTTTGTAGATTCTTATTGTAATAAGGAGTTTAGGTTATATTTGGCAGTTTCATTAAGCCATGTTGAAATTGCACCATCTTTTCTTTTAATTAGTTTCACTAATATCAATATTTTGGGAATCCCATACTTTACCTCGAATAGCTAGCTAAGGCCTTCTACTGCAAAGGACCTATAGGCCAATGCCAATTTCTCGAGAGTGTATTCCGTGCACCTAAGAGTTAATGCACTGACAGCACGTGGTCACGTGCGCCTTTAGTGGAAGGGAGACGTTAGCTAGTCTTCAGTTAGTCAACAAACAATGAAATTGAGACAAAAAAGTCGGCAGTAGAGTAAAAATAACTAAAACCTCCCCAACATAACTACACCAAATATAGGCTTTAGAGACAGCCACAAAACGTCTCTAGAAATATATTAGTGACTAAAATACACTTAAATTTGTCTCTAATAGAAGGAGTGACAAATTAGACTTTCGTCCCTATAGGTTGCGTCTCTAAAACCTATTAGAGACACTTAGATAAAAAGTTCCGTCTCTATTACTTATTCACTGCCACATGGACAATAACTGCCAATGACAATTTAAGGTGTCTCTATTACTTTTAGAGACAGAAGAAATATTTTATTTAATATATTTTTTATTAGAATATTTGATATTATTAATAATAGAATCCATCTATTATTAACCACCAGTACACCAGTTCGATTGGCATTGGAAAGAAACAGTGAATCCATCTATAACTAACGACGTATATAAATTATATATATAAATTTTTTCTGGACAACAAAATATAATATAAATTTATTTCCTGTTCAACAAATCTTTACTGATGCAACTTAAAATCAAGTCTACAAAATACTTGTTACTAAAAAAGTCACAAATTCATCTAGTCAAATGCCTATCAATTAGCATCTAATGATCAATAAGGGAAATAATAAAAGTCTATTGCTCAGATCCACGAGAGCTTTGATTTGATGAAGCTCTAAGCTGGTTCAACAAATCAGTTTCTTGGACACTTGTATCTCCCATAAGCAATCCAGTTAGTCCAGTGGTAGGATAAGCATGTTTAGGCTGATAAGGCATTTGAGGATAGATCTGCGGTTGAGGCCAGTACATTTGACGAGGATAAGAAGGCATCTAGAAGGATGGTTGCTGCAAAGGCTGAGAAGATTGTTGTGAAGGTGGAGTAGATTGCTGGGATTGCATCATTTGCTTTAACATTGCCAATTCTTGTTGGGTTTGCAAGAGTCGTTCCTGAGTTTGAACTTGCTGCACCTGTGCTTGCTCTTGTTGTTGTTGGTACTTGGACTCTAACTCCATAAATTAATTGTGACTGCAAGTGAGCATAATGTCTTCCATGTGATCTGTGTGATGATGAGCTACCATCAATTTGAAGATAAGGCACCATATCAGGTATTACACCTAGTCCATAACCGCAAACTCTGTGACGTTTCTCAGGTCCCATCACTGCAACATATGCTCTTTCTCGCATCTCTGTAGTCTCATTACCTTCAACTGCTACAATTTCTGCCAACTTCTCTTGCATACCAGCCTATGAGAGAAAATACTTAACTTATTATGGGCTGGTTATATTTAGTGTGCAGCAGATTATGAAATATATAAACAAAGCTCACATGTGTCCGCTCAGCAACTTCATAAATCCAGGTTTTTTCTTTGTCATTCCGTGTATGCTTATCGTAAAAAAACTGAATAGGATCGGGCTCATGACCATGCTTCTTGAGCTAAACATGCAAAGCAGAAGGGAAATAATATCTAATCAAGTCTGATGCCATCATTTCAAACAATAAAGCAATATAATAGCATGTAAATAATATATTTCAGAAAATATTCAAACATATCATAACAAAAAATGCTCATTCCAAGGACACCACATCAATTTTGACCACAGTAACACACTAGAAAATGGGGTTCTAAACGTAAAAAAGTGCAAGAAAGACTAGCTTTAAAATACACAAGTCAATGTTCTCTATAAAGTTCTAAAGGCAGTTAATGTGATACAATCTATAAAAGTTGATCGTCAGGTCAAAGTTTATATTAATGTTTTAGCTATTGTTAAGATTTTATTGCTACTCTATCATATCTATTTCCTGTTTGGCAATGAACATTACATTTGATGCTTATAAATTTTGGAAGCTCATGGTAAAGTTGTAGAAAAGACAGAACCATTGGTTCTTTAATCCCTACAATGTCCTTCCACTTGATCCTAATAGTGCAAATTAAGCAATTATGAGATAAGCAAAGGTAAAGTATTAATAATTATATATATAAAATTACCTCCAGGTTCAGTTATGACAGAAGGTTATCTATGCTTCAATGTTACTCAAACTGTCTATTGTTCTCCAGATTCAAGCTGCAGTTTTTGCTCTTTGTAACAGCAGGGATCTTCCTTGGCCTGAGGAGAACAAAAAGATAAAAGAAGAGGATGTTGGTTGTAGTCAATGTTAGGTTTCAGGTGATGTAATTGGACAATAGAGTGAATTAATAGACATATATAATTAACTTTGAAAGTTCACTTGAGCAATATTTTCACTGTATTTATTAAACTATTCTTCTTGGATCAGAGTATAATGTATTTTTTTTTTTCCTTTTAATGTAGAAGGCATAGCACAAACATAGCCCCAAATATAGCATACTTAGAGTAATATAAGAACAATTTTGATAGCTACACTATGGGGTTTGTGATCAGAGTAATCCAGCCATGCATAAGCCATAAACGGAAAAATGAACTAACCGCGGTGAGCTTTCCAGCACCAAAGTTTTCTTAATGACGGCTCTCGGCGGCACAGAACAGTTGAAGGAAGAGTCGGTGAAGCGAACCGAGGGCTAATCAAAGTCGCTGGAAACAGCTCCAACTCTCTACTGTACACTCTACACATGATATTATCACTTGCAAATGTTAAGCCAATGACTCAAATGGAGCACCAAGTCAAAACTATTACAAAAGAATAAAGAATAAACGAACCAGAACCTTGAATTTGACATATATATACACTTATTATGTGTGTATAATATATGTATATATCAATCCAACAAGTAACATTCATCCATATATATATAAAAGAGGACAGAGTGTGTGTCTTCAGTAACCATCCCAAAACATAAGACTGAGAATTGAAGATTAAGTAAAACAAGCGGTCAATAGTAGACTAAGAGCAATTGACATCATCTTAGAGAACTAGAATCTTCATGTAATGCAAATTGCATTGTAAACTCTAGTTTGTTATCTGACCACTATCAACATTGATGAATTAATTTGAACATTTGAATGCTACTGGGATTCTCACCCTCGATGGCGCTGGTGGCTCTCGCTCAAGCAGTGACATTTGAAGCTGTTCTCATCGCGGCATTGCTTCTCGCACGTATGGCAGTCCCACCGGAGCTTCTGAAGTCCCATGGCTTTGGGCGTGAGGAAATCGTTCTTCCCCTTGGTGATGGTTCACGGAGATTGTGGTTGGATTTTGGTTTGGGAGAAATTGGGAATGGAAATCTTAACCCTAAGATTGGATTTTTAGGGGAAGGTGAAAGGCGCAATCTTTGCTAGAGAAAACGTTGGGAACAGAGCGGGGCATAAAATTTGGAGTCGGAAGAAGTTGCCGGGTATGAAAGATTGACCGGAAGATAAGTATCGGAGAGAGAGGAAGATTAAGTGCACTTATAAGGTAGAGACTAACTTGGTTCGGTGACAGCCACAAGGGTAATCTCCATGTAAACTCAATCAACCATAAAATATATATTTACATACAAGAAGACAAAGACAAAATGTATATATTAAACACACCACATACAAACAGCCAAAGCCCACAAACTGGACAAAGGCATGAAACCTTTGAAGTACGTCCTAAACCCTAAAAACACAATATTCCAAACATAATTCAAGCCTAAGAATCAAAATTCAAGCATAAAAGTCTAGGTCATTGTAAAATTTACGATTCAATGCAAAAGCAAAAACACGATAACCCAACCCAATCAAAATTCATTCAACAAAGCAATAAAAAAGCATAGATTCACTCATCGTAATAACAAGTCTAAGATGAAAATAGACATACTCTGTATTCGTTTATAGTGGTTGAGTTCGTCTAAATTGCCTCCTTCAGCTCCAATCGCACGAATGATGCCAGAGGTGAAGAGTTTAGCAGTTTTTGGAGTTTATCAAATAGGACGTGAAGCAGAAAAGAAGTGATTGAGGAGGTGAAGAGAGAAAAAATAGGTGTATTATTTATTTTATTCTCTTTTATTTATTAAAAATATATAGTGAGAGACTTATCCGTCTCTATTAGTAAAAATTTGATAAACTAGCGCTAAATATATTTTAGGCTACAAAAATTTTAGATCCAAAAATTTTAATTTGGCGCCAAATCAATTAGAGAGGATCCATTCCGTCTCTATTACTATTAGAAACAAATTTCTATTTGTCTCTATTAATATTAGAGACACACAATAAAAATTTGTCTCTAATAAAAACAGTAGAGACAATTTTATTAATTCGTCTCTGGCATTCGTCTCTAAAGCCTATATTTGGTGTAGATATATGACTCTACTATAAGTATACTGGACTATTCTCATTCAACACATACTTTCCCAAGGCCACTAGGAGATCAGAGGTTGAAAAAGACTAGGAGAGTACTTCTCCTATTTTCCCGGTAGTTCAAGGAAACAGAAGAAGATTGCAGAATCAGATCTCAAAGAGGAAATCAAGGAGAATCATGCTCACTGATCTTGAGATAAAGGTGGCTTACATTTCATATCATTCTGCATGATTCTAAATTGATATGCATATCTTTTATTTGATCTGAAATTCTTATCTGCATTAAAATGTTTTCAAAGTGCTTATGAGATAAAGATCTTGTTTGCTTACAGTTAGGAAGATTTGATTGCATATCGAAATCAATTTAAAAACCTTTCTTTGTTTATCTTATTTTGTATTAAAAGAGATTTGAGTGAGGGGGAGTCTTGCTTCTCTATTAAAGGTTTTGAAACTGACTTTGAAAAATAGAGTTTTCGATCTAAGTTTTATTGTGTGTTGCATAGCCTTCACAAACTGTTTTATGCATAACTCTCTTTGATTGTCTTTTACAAGTATTCCTCACTGCATTCATCTCATTAATCATCCTTGAGATCAGTGAGTCTTTGATACTGGGAATAAAGTGGAAGATCGGTGCACCGAGACATTAAGTCATTTGTTTTAGAAGTGATATAAGTTGAAAACCAAGTTAGCTGTGTTGCTAGTAAGTGTGATTGTGATAAACATCACTACTTGTATACTGTAAACCTTTGATTCATAGTGAATTTGTTTCTCGTGTTGGCTACGTTACAAGCCATGCAGTGAAGTTTCTTCAATGGTGAGGTTTACACTGCGTTAGCAATTGTTGTGTTCTCCTTAAGTGTGCTGCCTTCTTGCAAAGCAGCTCTGTCATTCATATTTCAATATATTATTCTATCTGGTATTTTCATTTGGCATCAGAGCGGGTTCTAGAACTTTCTAGTTGATCCCAGGGAAAATGGAACATGATACGCTAAAAGCAAGCGCGCAATTTAACCCTGTAAAATGTCATCGTTAGTATAGAATAAATAGGGATCGTTCTAGCCGGGGATTGAGGGTATACATGTAATTGCAAAAACAAATAAAGAATTAAAATAATAAAGTATTATTTACAAAAATAATATAAAGAATAGAAATATATACAAGTTAATGTAAAAAGGGGGGATTAAGATTTTTAAAATCAAAAATTAAAATAAATGAAATAAAGAAAATGTAAAAACACATTTACAAGGGTGGAATGCAAGGAACAAATATCAAAACCACAATTATATGAATGAAATCCAATTACAATTCCTATAGTTGATTATCTATGTCATGAGAAATAAGTTGACCATGTGAAACGTTAGTAAGCAAACGATTTCCCATATTTTATTTTCCTTGAATATTTAATCTAAGTGAAAGCACCAAAATTAAATCTATTGAACATGCAATCATAGTCTAGAAAGCTAGCTAATCAAGAACACATTCAATGCATGAAGAACAAAGAAAGGATGTCAACCAAAGTGCACAACCTAGTTATGAATAAGTTCACCTATTTGCAATCCTCCTTAATTGATTTCGACTTTTGTCCAAAGCCTTGACTACTTAAATCTAGCTTCAATTACATGCATATATCCTAAGTTGGCCACCAAAGAGCACATACATATAAAAGTTTTCTATAATCCAAAATCAATTAAGCAATCTCACATAAGAAACATAAAAATCAACACAAAGAAATCACAACTTTTATCCAAACATAAGAATGGGTTTAAACTTTGCCCTTAACATTATTTGTTAACTAAAATTCATAGTTCTACAAATCCAAACAAAGAAAACCAAAATAAGTTACAAGGAAAAAGATAGAATTACACCGTGAGTTGGAGATGGAGATGGAGATGGAGAGCTTGAAACGTTGGAATCTTGAATCTTGGAAGCAAGCCTTCAAGGTGGACGATGGAGGATATGATCTTCACGGCTCCTTCTTCTTCTCCTCTTTACTTGAAAATGCAGAACTAGAAGGCTAGAGAATGGAGAGAAAAATGGAAAGGAAATGGAGAGACAAAGAAGATGAAATGGATGAAGGAATGTGTTTTTTCTTCTTTGTTGTAGCCTCTTTATATAGGCTACCAAGCAAAACTATTTAGCTTTAAACAAATGATGATGGGTTAGGTTTGAGCATTTAAACATTAATGGAATTTGTTAGGTTTGAATATTTAAACACTAATGGAATTTGTTAGGTTTGAGTCACTTTCTACTCATTTTTCCTTCAATTAGTTCTCTACCAAGACTTCAGATTTTGCCCGTGCCTTCTTCATATGAAATTATCCTCTATGAGTATAGATCATGATGTCAAATTTTCAGAAATTGTTTTGATGCCTTTGGGCCGGAATGGCTGCTGGACTCCTTACAGGTCCAGTTTTCCAGTTTTGCTTCTGCAGAAAATTGGGCTGAATGTTTGAAGGCCTTCCACTTCTTTTTGGCTCTTGCACTATTCATAAGAAATGTTTCTTAGGATGTCTAGAATGGATCTGCAAGGTTTCAGCTCATATGAAGTTTATTTGGTCAGGTGGTCGCTCCTTCTTCCTTGCTTGGCTTGATTTCTTCTAGTCAGAGTAGGAAAATGTGTAAAGTTGACCTTTTTAGTGCATTTCCATTTTTCTCCATCATTTTATGGACCTAACACTTATTTCATCATCATCTACTCCAATGTACCTAAAAATAAAAATTGAATTAAAAATCGATTAGTTAAGGAATTAACTAAGCAAAATATGAGGAATTAGCTATTAAAATATCACATTAAAATGCTCCTATCAGAACACTCGGGTGATAGGCTGCAGGAGGATCTGTAAACAGTCCTCTATGGTTCGATGGGGGTTGTGAAAAGTACACGTAGCGGAAGATTTACATGAAATCTTATCTCTTTGCACAAGACGAGCATGTCTGGAACATCGTTGAAAATGGCTGGAAGACACCGGTGGTTTTAAGCAAAGGGGAAGGATCTTCCACAACCATCCCAAAGCTAAGGAAGGATTGGATAGAAGAAGAGGTACGTGTTCTTCAAGCTAATTTCAAAGCCAAGAATAGCATATTCACAGCTCTATCTGAACGAGAGAAGCTTCAGATTAGTCACTGTGATACTGCTAAGCAGGCTTGGGATCTGCTTCAGACTACCTATGAAGGCAACAAAAAGGTATGGGTTCAAAAACTGCAAAGTCTAATCTATGAGTTTGAAACTATGGCTATGGGAGATGATGAAACTATAGATGATTTCCATGGTAGAATTCTAAAAATTGCTGGTCAGTGTCGAAGTTTGGGAATACCATTTGAAGATGACAAACTTTTCAAGAAAATACTGAGGGCCTTGCCTTAAAAGCTTCACTCTAAGGTCACTAGTATTGAGGATTCATTTGACATTGATGTCTATCCTCTTGATGAGCTTATCAGGAATCT